>NW_014577092.1:445617-448117 GCF_000485595.1 Priapulus caudatus | reverse complement strand
TTTGTATGGCTACGAATTTTTTGTTAACGGTCTAGAAAATCATTCACGGCCAAGACTAATATTATGACTTATCGTACTTCAGTACGGCGCCCTCCCCGCCCCATGTTTGAGCAAATAATATCGGAGTGACAAACCGTATCTGCCCAACATTCAATTGGTATTAGTCAAGCGAATTTGCAACACCCGCCGTATATGAATATTTGCGTGCGAGGGATGTCTGTTTTCGTGCGTGAAACACCGTTAGTCGTCACACAAGTTTTATTCATTTCTTAAAGGTCAGCCGACGTTATTTGATATTGCGAAATAATTTTTTTACGATTGTCGCAAGGAAGATATCCGTACCATCCTTTCGTTGAAAATTCATCACTGCATGGTCTCCGATTGAGTATAACACGAGTAAATATCTGAAACGCAATCTATATCTACATGGGCGTCCGTATGTTTTAACGATATATATATATATATATCGCCTAGGAGTATCGTATTGACAAGCGGTTGGTCTTGTTTTAGAGAGCAAAGAATTCTGCTTAATGCAATACCATGAAATTATTATAGACTCGCAGGCAAAGTAGAATAATGTTGTCGTGAAATAGCACTATTTTCCCGTTTTTCCGTTGTACACTCTAGGTATTATTAGCTCTTGATAATATCACTATGATTGTAATTCTTTTTACAATCGTGTTATTTACATCTTGGTTGTTAAGTTATGGGTTGGTCTAGGATCTCGCAATGTTAAGAGGAAATTTTTTTGGGTTTCTGGAAACGGTCTATGAGTCAAACTTAATATTAAGACTAATTTTATGACTAATTTCGTTTCTGACAACGGGCCCGTTATGTATATTGTTGATAGAAATCGCATTATTGCCCAAAAATCAGTGCGAATGCGAACGTTTTATATAGAACGGGCAGGTCCGGTACGCATTTCAAGTGATCAGTAATATAAGTATGTGGTATATATGTATATATATATATATATATAATAACGTTAAATATAAAATATAAATATATATTTGCGTACGTAGTGCGCGTAGTGCGTGGAACGTGCTCATCTTAAACGTACACTGGTGTCCGCTGATTCCTTTTATTTCTCTTCAGTTATTACGAACTGCATGGGAAGTAAACAATTTTTTATGCAGGCTACATAATTATAGCTCGCGCTAAATTCGTCGGTACATAAATCAGTGCATGGACGCTCAACTATTAATATAGTTATCCGAATACGCGCACTTCTGTTTACCTGTCAGTGTGAGCCAATCAGAATGCCGTATAGGATTGCCTGCGCGTTTGCTTCGTATGCGATATCACCTGCCTTGTATGATATATTTATCGTAACATTTTTGGTATTGCCTGTGCGTAGAAATTGGAGCCCGCATATATGTTGCGTTAGACGGTTATAGCTCTGTTGCTATAGCTACACCGTGCTCTTGTTGTGAACGTCGCGGGTAAAAGTAGCGTTGCTGTATATCTTGTTGTGGTACCGCTACGTGAGTTCAGTGCGTGAACGCGATGAGTACAGTCACACACTCGCATATAACCACACTCGTTGACATTTCGTCGTAACGTGTTTAGATTGTGGTTGCAACACCGGCCGACTATAAATACTTGCACAATGCGCAACTGGTGTACTAGTTTGTTTGGTTTATGCGTGAGTATACACTGCGGTATGTTGGCTTGTGCGATAATTCTACGGTGCATGGCGACCGGCGGGTCAATATAGGTATATATCCTATATATGCGTGTAGATTGTATATCTTTTTGAGTTTGCCAGTACAATTGCATTGATGTATTTATTGCGATCGCAATCAACGTAAGAGGGTTGTACCTGGCTTTGTAATATGTTTCTATTGAATACACTGACACTGCGGAATTTCAGTCGTGGAATTCTTCCTAGAAATATTGAGGAATTCTTCCTAGAAAATCCCAGATTCCTTCTAGAAATATTGCGCAATAAAGACATGCGTAACTTATGTTCTATGGACCCTTGGATTTTGCGTGGAAAATTTAAGACACTGTGGTGTGCAGCCTAACGCAAGTTGGTTATTTATCGCAAGGGTATTATTGTAAGGACACTCCCGCGATATTTAACATACACGTACCCACGCATGCACACCCGCACCGACGTGGACGCATATATTTATTTCATAATTCATTCGTTTATGCACATGCGATACAGTAATATATCGGGTTCCCTTAGCACAAATTCGTTATAGCCCCTGAGTATGCATTTCTTCCTAATTTCCTTTTCAAGCATCGGTTTATTTAAAAAAATCACAATACGCGCGAAATTTTTTAAAGGAGGATAAGCATTTGGCAAGATCGGCATCCACGTTTGATGCACAAGTTTGTGAGATAGCTTATATAATATATACACGTTATTCCGGAACTCGTCAGATATATTCCCGCCGATATATATATATATATATATATATATATGTATATGTATATATACATATATACCACAGCCTGGGCAAAGCGAGTGTATAGTGCACGTCTCGCCGAG
>NW_014577092.1:444040-445607 GCF_000485595.1 Priapulus caudatus | reverse complement strand
GAGAGAGAGAGAGAGAGAGAGAGAGAGAGAGAGAGAGAGAGAGAGAGAGAGAGAGAGGGAGAAAGGGGCGAGAGAGAAAGGAAGAGAGATAATTTCAAAATATAACGATAGTATGTCGCGTGGTCGTGCAGGAAGCAAGATGGCGGAGAGATATTCGCCATCAACGACGGACATTCCTGTGCATGTTTTACTATCGTATTTACCCGCATAATATTTATTTATGCTGCTTTTAAAATGCTTACGGATGATTAAACAGAACCTGTTTAAGCTGCGATGCACGTTTACATCGAACATTGATTGATTGATTGATTATAAACGCGTCTTACGCACTCTGCTGATTTCGGTAGTATTATATAACATTCCACTGTTTGCTATTGTGGCGATGCTATAATGTTGTGACTGCAGTACATTTCAGAATCACAGTTGGTTGCATGAAGGAAGCTATATATATATATATATATATATATATATAGTGATTAACCGATCGCTATTAAACCACAAACGCAGACGCGTGACATCTTAAGACGTCGTGACGTCGCTGTTGAAGCTTGTGCGCGCGGAATGTTTTTATTTTTATGTTATAGTAGGTGCGCATGCGCAGCGTGTAGATCATCTCCGGTATGCGCTACAATGCGGGAGCAATGTGCGAACGACGTCACATCGTATATCCTCCCTCCCCTCCGCCCTCGTCCTCACACCTACCCCAGTACCCCTATACCCTCGCATAACATCCGACCCGGGTCGCGTGCGTGCGTGCGTGCGTGCGTGCGTGCGTGCTTGCGTGCGTGCGTGTGCGGGCGGGCCACGTTGCCTACACCCCCCTCCATCGCGTGTTTTCGTGATCTGCGATTTCTTTCGTTTGGGTCGCACCGGATATATAATGGCTCTTTTTCTCGAATTCGGCTCACGTCTGCGTCATGGGCGCATGTCACGCCGACTGCATAAGTATAATTCGCATTGTGCGTGTGTGTGCGTTGCTAATTAAGCGTGGTGGGATATACACCGGAGCCGCCGTGTTACGGCAGGCGGGCTGACGGACGAAGCTCCCCACAGCAGACAACGAGGTGAATTTTTCTCGGGCAGCCGACGCCGCAGCGCCGAGGTGTAAAGTTTCTGTTTACGCACCGGTATCAGAGAGAATCGCGCGAACAGAAGAGAAGATGGCGGCCGCCGCCGGGTACAACTAGAAATGGCAGCTATAACACCAAGTGTAGAATAGGGAGCCGCCACACGTAGCCGGAGATAGGTGCCGCCACACGTAGCGGGAGGTGGGGGCCGCCACATGTAGCGGGAGATAGGGCTGTCACATGTAGCGGGAGGTGGGTGCCGCCACACGTAGCGGGAGATAAGGACCGCCACACGTAGCGGGAGATGGGGCCGCCACACGTAGCGGGAGATAAGGACCGCCACACGTAGCGGGAGATAGGGCCGCCACACGTAGCGGGAGATAAGGACCGCCACACGTAGCGGGAGATGGGGCCGCCACACGTAGCGGGAGATAAGGACCGCCACACGTAGCGGGAGATGGGGCCGCCACACGTAGCGGGAGATAAGGACCGCCACACAT
>NW_014577092.1:443378-443945 GCF_000485595.1 Priapulus caudatus | reverse complement strand
GCCGCCACACGTAGCGGGAGATGGGGGCCGCCACACGTAGCGCGAGATAAGGACCGCCACAAGCAGAGGAAGATGGGCCCGACAAAGCATGTTACGAAAACGAAACCAACGCAGTTGCGGAGATCCTATGCTCCACTGGACCCAAAATGTGAAAAAAATACGCCGGCTACGTGTTGTTGAAGTGCGGACGGTTGTGATTTGCGCATGTCCTGGGAAACTCTTACCTGTTACCATTCCGCCTGTCTGGCGGTTACGAGTTGCGCATGCGCGCCGTTGCAACGTGTTATATGTGTTGAATGAAACATCGCGCTCATCTTATACGAACTTGCGGGACCTGATAGACATAGCTAATTAACGTGTATATACTTGTTTTGCTCGCCGGTAACTGCACTCGTAGTAAACACATTGTGAAAGAGTGGCGTAGCTATATGGCGAGAACAAAAGAGGGGAAGCAAGACATACACATACACAGTCATACACGCACACACACACGCGCGCACAGCATAGATGGATAGCGAGAGAGCCTGAGCGGAGATGAATGAGATCGAGAGAAAGAAAGAGAGAAAG
>NW_014577092.1:428943-443368 GCF_000485595.1 Priapulus caudatus | reverse complement strand
TGAATGAGATCGAGAGAAAGAAAGAGAGAAAGGATAGAGAAAGAGAGAGGGAGAGAGAGAGAGTGAGGGAGACCGAGAGAGAGAGAGAGAGAGAGAGAGAGAGAGAGAGAGAGAGAGAAGGAGAGAGAGAGCGCGGATACGCAGCAAACACTAGTTGAATAAAATAAATTGCTCCAAATTGAGAAGGAGAGTACGCCAAGGGAGTACGGTGCCTTAAGAATACTGATATTGCCGGTGTAAGAACAATTGTTAAGGCCGTGACACTCCTAGCAGGTTTTGCTCGGTGAAATTTGCAATTGCTGGCAATATTTTATGTTCGTCGTAGGTAACAACACGCACGTTGGACAAGTGGCGGCGATTTGCATTTCATCGCTAGCTTGTTGTTTGCCTTATATCTGTAGCAGGGTACGTAGATGCTGGTGTAGTTTGGTCGCTGGTGACATCTTGTCACCAACAGTTAGATGACAAACTGCCGCACACTTCAGGATGATTCAGAAACGATTTCGTCGCTAGCGCTTAGACTCACTAGGTGTGCGCCTTTCTTTAACGAATAATTGTTGCCGCAATTATTGTACGATAATTACAATTAATGTACGTGCCGAGACGCGTGGAACTAGTCAACTGTTACGTCCATCGACGAAATATTACTATACGCGCGTCCGCTCATAGATAGTATGTATAGTGAACAAGTATTGCAGTGCCCCGTGCATCGGGCTCATGTATAAACGACAGGCAGCGAATCATGCGCCTTGCTCGTATCGAAATCTGCTGTGATTTTTGCGAAAGCCACGTACCTGAGATATACGCTATGTAGCCGACCGATATTTAATTTGATGGTGTTTAACGAATTTAAATCGAAATATGTGGCGTACCTCGGGCTGCCATCGAAATATAGTCCGCGCACGGGTGCAAGATGGAAACATGTATTATCAAGAGCTAATGATACCTATATACGGGTATTATTAGCTCTTGATATTATATATAGCCGTAGGAGATAACTATATGTGATATATTTCTGGGTGCATGTCGTCATTGGTAATATAAATACAGTCAACTGTTTTTGATGTCATGTAGCCAGCCGAGATGAAACTAGGCGTTATATATCCGCCCAACCGCAATACAACGCACATAGCGGAATGAACTGGAATATGTTAGATAAACATGTGAGATGCACGGCAATTAGCACGTAGCAACGAATGTTATTCATATAGAAACTGAGGAGCGCAAAATACATGCTAGATAACTTCCTGAGTTAGAATAATAATAGGCGTTGCGTATATAGCTGGCATCGATGTTGACGTGGCGTGCGTAACGTGACGGGATAGAGATGTCCGGTGACTAGTGCATGGCTCATGACTGGTGACATCAGCGATCGAAATATAGTCGGAAATACGTTACGTATGTTGCATGTGTATTTATTTGACTGGGAACGAAATTGCTAGAATAAGATTCTATAGTATTCTGTTATATAATTATAATATATTTGCGGGCGCGCATTGGAAGCCGGGAAAACGAATTCATATATGGACGCTCGCGCGTAGGGCGCGTTAAAATGACTCTGCAGAAATCATTCTGCTTTAGGCGTATATACGTATTAGAACAAGAATTGCCAAAGTGTTCGTGTATGGCGCGTTGAAATGCCCGTGCTATTGCTAGAACATTACCCGTGCTGTCAAGAGCTAATAAATACCTATGTATGTATTTATTAGCTCTTGGTACTATCCATATAGCATATATAACTGAATAAAATTTTCCTTTACGTACAACAGAAAGGTGGCAACCGGCAACCGCGCAGCAGTTATACAAAGTGCGCGGTGTGTAACCAGGAGAGATAAATATCTGGAATATATAGTCGGAAGAAATCGAAAAATGATGCAACGATCGGAGCGAGGTCCAAATGTCATATATTTATGAGCGACAAAAATATACATGGGTTTTATATAACCTAAAAAAAATTGCTGGCAAGATATAACCGGAAAATGCGTCAATTTTGTAATATGTTAGCGATTAACTGTCTCATATATCGTGATATATAGATAGTATGTGATAGGGTTCAATTGTAATGTATAGAACTCTACTAATTTATTGCGATTTCCCGATTATAATATACTCGTGCATGACGTATGAATTAACTAGCAGAATTAACTATCAGCAGAATTAATCGGCAGAATTAGCTATGGCCTCTTTTCGTTTTAGGTGTAGGAGTAGGCCTACATGAGCGAATCTGCTATGATAAATTTCTGATAGCTGTATGCCACAATTTTACGCGTCGTACATGTTAAATAATCGTCTGTGAGCTGTAAATACGTGATGTTAGTAGCAATACTAGAAATATATGATGTGTGGCCGCACGAAATCGAATTTTGCTAAACAACTGCATGGGAGCTAAATATACGGGGCCCGTTGTCAGAAACATCGTAAAATTAAGGCAAATGTTAATGCTAAGATAGCACTAACGACTAATGTTAATGTTACGAGAATAGCCTTGACAGAACCGCATCGAAGCTATGAGAAAACGCGCGATAACAGGAACTTCATAATTTGCTGTCATAATTTTCTGGTAGGAACAGAATCTATCACAAAACTAAAGTTCATACACATTTATTGTACAATACAGTAATTTGTGCATATTATGATGTTTGTAACCACATATAAATAATATCTGAAGAAAAACGACACGGTCATGAATATATTTTGTACTGAAATACGTGATTATGCATAGTAACGCAAGACGCGAGCGTCACGACTCATCAAAATATCAAAAACAAGAGAACAAGCGCCACGTGTGCACGTTTGTTTTGGTACACGATCGGTAGATAAGTAGTGTTTATGACGTGTTTTCGATGAAAAACATGTTTTACTAATTAATACAAAATATAATATCAAGAGCTAATAATACCTAGAGTGTACAACGGAAAAACGGGAAAATAGTGCTATTTCACGACAACATTATTCTACTTTGCCTGCGAGTCTATTGAGAGAGAGAGAGCGAGAGAGACAATGAGAGAGCAAGCGAGGAGCGAGAGAGATAGTATAGGGAGCAAGAAACAAACTAAAACGACTGTGTGAATGCGAGAGAGGCGGTGGAACTGCGAGAGAGACAGACAGAGGCAAAGACAACGACAGTGATAGAGAGCGAGCGACAGAGAGAGCGCGCGAGAGAGAGAAAGGGCGAGAGAGGGGTGGAGCAGAGCGAGGAGGGAGAAGAGATTGAGATATACAGTAATTACAAAGTCACAGAGTTAACCATTCTCACTACTGTCAACCCCACCGCGCTCTTTCTTACGTCCTTTCTTATGCCACTACTTTCCCTATACCCGTGATTGTACAACTCCGCGTTCTGTGCGGGCATTAGTCGCCCTTGCAAACGGAGAACACTATATAATAACCACCAACGCTTATGGATGGACACCAATGATGCGCACTGTCAGGCTACGGGTTTAAACTCTCTGACACAGTAGAATAGCCACCGACGCCGCCCTTAGATATCGGTGGTTGTGATGTAGTGACTCCTCTACATAACAGCCAGCGACGTCGCCCATAGGTGTCGGTGGTTGTTGTAAAGTGCCTTTCCCCGCGAACGCTGCAAATGCCGGACAGTTTGCCATGGAGCGCATGCAGGCTGTACGTACGTACGTATACGTACGTACGCGTATATATACTCTCGCTGCCTGTATATACGCTCGTGTGCTCTCGCTGGCCTAAGCACGTACACGCGCACGCACGCACGCACGCACGCACGCACGCACGCACGCCGATCTTCCGTATTGCTCTCACACACCACCCCTCAGACTCCATCTCGTATATTACGCTATATTGCTGCTCGCTGCTGTCGCGCTGTATATATATATGCGCGCATCTGCGGCACCTTTGGCGTTGTCGGCTCGCCATAAGATTGGCGTTGCTACATGCACTACGGCTAACCAACCACCCGCGGCGCATTCTATCAGCAGAGGGGCCAGCGTGTCGTAAATATCAAATTCATGCATGTAAGAGAATATTACGCGATGAATAAAAGTGTTGCGTTACGCGGCATGAGCGATTGAGGAGTGGTGCCAACCGCTTCGACGTCATATTCGAGCCCGATAGAGAGAACAGCAGGGCACTCGTGTCCGGAGAGAGCGTGAGAGACAGAGAGACCGAAAGAACGAGGTAGGGAGTGGGTGAGAGAGCGAGGGAGAGATATAAAAAGGGAGAGAGAGAGCGAGAGAGAAGCAGGACACTCCTGTCCGGAGAGCGCGCGAGAGACATAGAGATCGAAAGAACGAGGTAGGGAGCGGGTGAGAGAGCGAGGGAGATATATAGAGTGGGAGAGAGGGTGGGGAGTGAAAGACAAGTGAAGCATTTGTATCTCTATCGTCGTATATATTCACGCTTTCCTAGTTCGGAAAGGAATTGGAGCTCTATCCTTCCTCTTACCTTCTACCCCCACCCCTCGCTTTCTCCTGCTCACACTCGCTCTCCCCACTCCCTCGCTCGCCCGCTCGCTCGCTTTCTCTCGCGCGCGGGTGGGATGCGTAGTGTGAGATCGTGTGCGGTTCTCTTCTGCACTACGTTTAGTGTGCTTGCGCAGCAACTAAATTGTTTGCTCTGCACGCGGACACTCGACGATGTGTGGATACGCGCGTGTATGCGCGCCAGTTGTGTAGTGCGCGCGTCGGAGGCTATTTCAACAACGAGTATTCCTATCTATGTAGATCTTGCTATAGGCAGAAACATGGCGCACGGTTTGCCCGATCGTATGATGTGTAAATTGCTAAGGCAATGATGCGCTGCCGCAGGTGTAGATACGTTCGTAAAACAAACCTGTAGGAACCGCTCTAAATGCGGGAAAACGTGAGAGATACACAGAGAGAGGGAGAGGGGGGGGGTAAGGAGAGAGAAAGGGAGGGGAGAGAGAAGTTCGCCGAACTTGAATCGTGTTTGGTTTTTCACGCGATGTTAACCAGGCCACGCTGCTTCCCTCTCCTTCCTCTACAGCGCCCGCGCTACATCCGTTAACCTAGGTAACGCGGCCACTGCGCTCTAGTCGGCTCTATACAGCGACGACCGTTCAGCCAAGTCGTTATCGACCCTTCCACCCGCGCCATTCAGTCGAGTGTCTCGTTGACTACGATCCTAATGGCGCACGCCGCTTGCGTTGATGTAGTCAGGCGTCACCCATAACCCGCGCTGATGATGCAGCGGCAGCCGGCACCGCCCTCGCGATCCGACTATCCTCCTCTCTCTTCTTTCGGCTGCGCAGTGCGGGCGTGGCGTCGTCGCCCAGTGATCGCGGTTTAGGGAGGAGCTCGTTGTGGCACACGTGTAAGTCTATATACGGATCATATGTCTTTTCGTTCTCTCTCTTCTTTCTTGCTCTCTGTTTTTCGTTTCTCATGCGAGCGCGCTTTCTTTTTCTATTACACACACGCGCGCCGCGCGCGCACGCACACACGCGCGCACGTAGGCCTGCGCGAACAGTCACACACGCACACACACACACGCACGCACACGCAGATGCCCCCTCACACACACCCACCCATGGAGAGGAGAGGAGAGGAGAGCGCAGATTCCGCTCCTGCACCAACGCGACGGACGTTTACACTCGAGCACAAACGCACGCATGTTCAGCTAACTGTGTGAGAAGATGCGATCACGAACGATGCGAGAGCATAACAGGGCGTGGCTGCATCGCACACAGCAAGTGCGCTATGACGAGAGCATGTGTTCAGTTGCGTATGATCGGCTTAAGCATACGATCGTTTTTAGTACGATGTAGCGAGTTAGATAATCACGTTATCTTCTGCATGCTTATTTTAGGTCACAGGCATGCACGCATTCAGCTAGACACACGCACGCACGCACGCATTCACGCACACACAGACACATATGCGTATATAACAACAACAACAACAACAATAGCAGCAGCAGCAGCAACAACAACAACAACAGTGACAACAGCAGCCGCAACAGCAACAGCAGTAACAACAGCAGCAGCAACAACAACAACAACAACAATAATAATAATAATAATAATGATAAATACTAATTAAATAATAATATGGAATAGTAATACGGAGGAAACCCAATTTTGCCCTCGTCGTGTTAAAAATACATCGATGACTTCCTTAGTTTACGGTGGGTAAACTTCGGGAATCATCGGCGGTCGTCTGTCGCTGCGTCGTAATCTCTAGCGTCGGCCATATTTACTCCCGACGGACATGGAACTTCGCTGGCTGCTTTATTACCGAGAATGCAACGGGCCGTATAAAATTGCTAAGATAAATACTCGCGCCTATTTAGCCGTGCGGGCTCGCGCGAGCTTGCTGCGTGCGTGTGCGCACTGTACGCGCATTGACATGCTGGCAGTTTGCCGCGCATAGCAGTCGGCGCATGCGTTTTAATAGATGTGTCAGGGAGAATATTTTTCAGGCCGCGCCTATCGTCGTGTGCGCGGTGGTAAATGGTAAAACACGCGCGTACATCACGTATTCGAGTACTCGTTCCTATCAAAAAGGAACTCTTCCCCCCTCCCTCTCTCTCTTTCTCTTATATATATATATTTATATATATATATATGTACGTGCTCACGAGACGTGTCGGGTTTTATATACGCGGAGTTAGTTCCGCTAGTGTCCGAACCCGCGCAAAGGAGATCGTGATTTACCGAGGAAGTACGCTCGCAGCGACTGGAGTGGAAAACGCTGCGGTGGCGTGCGTGATGCAGGGTAACGGCCTGCGATTGTGGTTAGCAATAGTGGCGGGCCGAATATTTCTCGCTCATTGTGGTTGGCGGCCAGCGAGCGCCTGCGTGCCGGTGTTTCTTTCGCGCGCGGGGAAAAATGTTTGTTATTACGAGCGCGGGAGAAATGCCACGCATCGTGGAGTATAATCGAGTCGGTTCGTTTGCGAGCGAAGACTGACTAAGCAGGGCGCTGCCGTGCGCTGATTTCGATTCACACTGCAATAAGCGAACTTCCTCTTATTTATACATATGGAGGGGAGAGATTGCGAGATTAAGCGAGAGAGGGGAAAGACAGAGAGAGAGAGAGAGAGAGAGGGGGAGAGAGAGAGAGAGAGAGAGAGAGAGAGAGAGAGCGCGCGAGAGAGAGAGAGCGAGAGAGACAATGAGAGAGCAAGCGAGGAGCGAGAGAGATAGTATAGGGAGCAAGAAACAAACTAAAACGACTGTGTGAATGCGAGAGAGGCGGTGGAACTGCGAGAGAGACAGACAGAGGCAAAGACAACGACAGTGATAGAGAGCGAGCGACAGAGAGAGCGCGCGAGAGAGAGAAAGGGCGAGAGAGGGGTGGAGCAGAGCGAGGAGGGAGAAGAGATTGAGATATACAGTAATTACAAAGTCACAGAGTTAACCATTCTCACTACTGTCAACCCCACCGCGCTCTTTCTTACGTCCTTTCTTATGCCACTACTTTCCCTATACCCGTGATTGTACAACTCCGCGTTCTGTGCGGGCATTAGTCGCCCTTGCAAACGGAGAACACTATATAATAACCACCAACGCTTATGGATGGACACCAATGATGCGCACTGTCAGGCTACGGGTTTAAACTCTCTGACACAGTAGAATAGCCACCGACGCCGCCCTTAGATATCGGTGGTTGTGATGTAGTGACTCCTCTACATAACAGCCAGCGACGTCGCCCATAGGTGTCGGTGGTTGTTGTAAAGTGCCTTTCCCCGCGAACGCTGCAAATGCCGGACAGTTTGCCATGGAGCGCATGCAGGCTGTACGTACGTACGTATACGTACGTACGCGTATATATACTCTCGCTGCCTGTATATACGCTCGTGTGCTCTCGCTGGCCTAAGCACGTACACGCGCACGCACGCACGCACGCACGCACGCACGCACGCACGCCGATCTTCCGTATTGCTCTCACACACCACCCCTCAGACTCCATCTCGTATATTACGCTATATTGCTGCTCGCTGCTGTCGCGCTGTATATATATATGCGCGCATCTGCGGCACCTTTGGCGTTGTCGGCTCGCCATAAGATTGGCGTTGCTACATGCACTACGGCTAACCAACCACCCGCGGCGCATTCTATCAGCAGAGGGGCCAGCGTGTCGTAAATATCAAATTCATGTATGTAAGAGAATATTACGCGATGAATAAAAGTGTTGCGTTACGCGGCATGAGCGATTGAGGAGTGGTGCCAACCGCTTCTACGTCATATTCGAGCCCGATAGAGAGAACAGCAGGGCACTCGTGTCCGGAGAGAGCGTGAGAGACAGAGAGACCGAAAGAACGAGGTAGGGAGTGGGTGAGAGAGCGAGGGAGAGATATAAAAAGGGAGAGAGAGAGCGAGAGAGAAGCAGGACACTCCTGTCCGGAGAGCGCGCGAGAGACATAGAGATCGAAAGAACGAGGTAGGGAGCGGGTGAGAGAGCGAGGGAGATATATAGAGTGGGAGAGAGAGAAAGAAGCAGGACACTCCTGTCCGGAGAGCGCGCGAGAGACATAGAAATCGAAAGAACGAGGTAGGGAGCGGGTGAGAGAGCGAGGGAGATATATAGAGTGGGAGAGAGGGTGGGGAGTGAAAGCCAAGTGAAGCATTTGTATCTCTATCGTCGTATATATTCACGCTTTCCTAGTTCGGAAAGGAATTGGAGCTCTATCCTTCCTCTTACCTTCTACCCCCACCCCTCGCTCTCTCCTGCTCACACTCGCTCTCCCCACTCCCTCGCTCGCCCGCTCGCTCGCTTTCTCTCGCGCGCGGGTGGGATGCGTAGTGTGAGATCGTGTGCGGTTCTCTTCTGCACTACGTTTAGTGTGCTTGCGCAGCAACTAAATTGTTTGCTCTGCACGCGGACACTCGACGATGTGTGGATACGCGCGTGTATGCGCGCCAGTTGTGTAGTGCGCGCGTCGGAGGCTATTTCAACAACGAGTATTCCTATCTATGTAGATCTTGCTATAGGCAGAAACATGGCGCACGGTTTGCCCGATCGTATGATGTGTAAATTGCTAAGGCAATGATGCGCTGCCGCAGGTGTAGATACGTTCGTAAAACAAACCTGTAGGAACCGCTCTAAATGCGGGAAAACGTGAGAGATACACAGAGAGAGGGAGAGGGGGGGGGTAAGGAGAGAGAAAGGGAGGGGAGAGAGAAGTTCGCCGAACTTGAATCGTGTTTGGTTTTTCACGCGATGTTAACCAGGCCACGCTGCTTCCCTCTCCTTCCTTTACAGCGCCCGCGCTACATCCGTTAACCTAGGTAACGCGGCCACTGCGCTCTAGTCGGCTCTATACAGCGACGACCCTTCAGCCAAGTCGTTATCGACCCTTCCACCCGCGCCATTCAGTCGAGTGTCTCGTTGACTACGATCCTAATGGCGCACGCCGCTTGCGTTGATGTAGTCAGGCGTCACCCATAACCCGCGCTGATGATGCAGCGGCAGCCGGCACCGCCCTCGCGATCCGACTATCCTCCTCTCTCTTCTTTCGGCTGCGCAGTGCGGGCGTGGCGTCGTCGCCCAGTGATCGCGGTTTAGGGAGGAGCTCGTTGTGGCACACGTGTAAGTCTATATACGGATCATATGTCTTTTCGTTCTCTCTCTTCTTTCTTGCTCTCTGTTTTTCGTTTCTCATGCGAGCGCGCTTTCTTTTTCTATTACACACACGCGCGCCGCGCACGCACGCACACACGCGCGCACGTAGGCCTGCGCGAACAGTCACACACGCACACACACACACGCACGCACACGCAGATGCCCCCTCACACACACCCACCCATGCACAGAAACACACATACATGTATGTATGTATGTATGTATGTATGTATGTATTATGTATGTATATATATATATATATTTATTTATTTATTTACTCAATTTTACGCATGTTTTTAGTACCACTATCCTTATGTACACTTATAACTTATTGCTCTGTCTCAAACACCCTCCCGTCGCATGGTTACATCCATCCTTACACCTGACAGCTTCCTGCGTGCATTACCAGTAAATCATAAATATCCACCCTTTCCATTCCGCACTCCGAAACCAGCACTTCTTCTAATCCTTCCTTTCCAGGGACCTTCCTTTCCAGCGACCATCCTTCCCAGCGACCTTCCTTCCTAGTGACATTTCTTCCTAGCGAGCTTCCTTGCTCCATCGCATTACGCCCATATCGGCATATACAGTTTCTGTGCTGTGGGTACGATGCTGTACGAGTTCATCCTCTAAGAGTGGCTTCGCTAGCGGAGTACGCAGCGTGCGTGTACGGTCGGCTAGCGTCGGTCGCCAGCGTACATGCGGAATAAGCTACACGCTCGCTCGCACCACGCACACGCTTATCGACGCAACATCGATCGGCAATACAATGCGGGTACTATCGCAGCATCCACTACTGCTGCTGCTGCTGCTGTCGCCGTCGTTGTCGTCGTCGTCGTCGTTGTTGTTGTCGTTATTGTCGTTGTTGTTGTCGTTATTGTCGTTGTTGTTGTTGTTGTTGTTGCGGCGACTGCTGTTCGTAATTTATTTTTAATGCTACTGGTCTTGCCGCCTGCTGTTAGCTGCTGGCTGGCTAGTGTTGTTGTTACCACTGTTGATATTGCTGATTCCGTTGCTGTTGCTGCTGTTGTTGATGTTTTTGTTGTTGCTGCTGCTGCGGCAGATGCTGTTTCTACTGTTGTTGTTGTTGCTGCTGGTGCTGTTGCTGCCGCCGCCGTCGCCAACGCCGCTGCTGTTGTTGTTATCACTGGTGTCGTGGATGTTACTGCTGTTTCTGCTGCTGCTACTGCGCGCGTTCTCTGTTTCGCCGAGAAAGACACAGTCCAAAGTGTCAAACCAGTCCACAGTCACCAAACGCAAGTGTCACGTCATCTGAGGGTGACAGCAGCAGCAGCAGCATTACCAATGAGTCGCGTGTTTGTCATTCTGAGAGCAGTAGCGGGATCGAAAACGAGACCCGGAGGACATTCCGGCCGTGATGTCGGATAGTGATTATTCCACACGCGTGAAGTACGTGTACATTTAACGCGCACCGTCTAGCAGCGTGTTGGCAGACGACAGCGACGGGGTTGTGCCGTGTATGTGCGAGGGGTGACATTTGTATGTGATTCATTACTGTAAACGCGTAGGCGTAAAAAATGGGAGGCTTATAAATTTAAAATTTAAAAATAAACAAGTATATATGCGTGTGTGTTTGTGTGTGTGCGTGTGTGTGTGCGTGTGTTTGTGTGTTTGTGGGTTTGTGTGTGTGTGTGCGTGTGCGTGTGCGTGTGCGTGTGCGTGAGCGTGTGCGTGTGCGTGTGTGTGTGTGTGTGTTGCGCATATCTGTTGTCGAACATATTATGTACATATAATTTTTTATACGTTTTTAAGACGTGGTTTGAAATGCGTGTTGTGTTCACAGTGATTTTCACACAGACCTGGCAGTCACTGCCTCTCTCCCTCTCTTTCGGCCATCATGTGGTGCAGGATATATTCAGGCTTTTTGAGCACGTAATGACGTAGCGTGTCACGTGGTGCGTTTCTCAGTCCTACTTATCAGCCTCTATCGCAGCTGCACTACCCGCCATTAACCACGGTCTTCTTCCTCACGGATTCGATTAACGAAGCTGCTTCTCATGCCCTTCTCTCTTCATTTCTATGTTTTTGAGAGGTATTAGGATGCAAGGAACTAATTCTCAATCACATGCAAAAAATGAAAATATGTAGCAAAATGTATTCTCATCTACTAGCGGCTGTTCTGCTTATTACACCAACTTGTGAATTATTAATTTATGCTGTTATCGGATATTTTAGAATTTAAGTCGCAATTTTTAAATGATGCTGCAATCGATTCGTAATTTGTACCACTGAAGTGCAGCTATGTCTGATACTGTGACGTAAGTGGTTCTAGTGAAACTGAGTGTTGAGACAGTGTCCCGCGAGAAATATGTGACCAAAACATGTAACCAATAACAAGAAATTAAGAACGAAATTTCAATTGTTGCATGTTTGTGAAGTAGCTATGTACGAGTGTTCTAAGACACGTGAACCCTACTGTAGATACTTGCTGTTACGTAATCATTATAAGTAGCAACATATACGTAGGCATTATACCAGTAAGCATTATAATGGTTGGGAAAGGCGGAAAAAAATTATTTAAAATCCTTACTTTAAACCATGTCAGCCTTACTGTTAACGCTTGCTAACACGCAGGTATAATAGGTAAGTATTGGAAGTTTCGGTAATATGTGTGGACATTATTCGTCTCTATATTACCACCTAGCGATCGGACGCTGCATAGGCTTGAATCAGCGAAGCATATAATCGACAAGATAGTGTACATCATTTAGTTTGTTGCCTATATCTGTGATGCGACGCTTGTAAATGTAAGAGCTGCTCGTAACGCATACATACACGTACGCGTACTCATTCTCACACGCAGAGGCGAGCCGGCTCAATCTGAAATATCTATAATAACCTGAAAGAACGATAATCATATAAAGAGGTGTTAACGTGTGTGGGCTCGTATTCAGTCTGCAGCAGTACGTATACGTTACGTTTTCTTCTCCAAGATAAGTCGATAAGTAATTGACTAGCCGGTGCTATATATTGCCACGTCGGAAAGATCATCCACCTCTCTCGTATTTTTTGCTCTTCTCTCTCTCTCTCTCTCTCTCTCTCTCTCTCTCTCTCTCTCTCTCTCTCTCTCTCTCTCTCTCTCTCTCTCGTTCGCTCGCTCTCCCCTCTCTCGGTTTTGTTCTCTCCAGCTCTCGCTCTCTCGCTCGATCGCGCGCTGATTGTCGCGCTCCCTTGCGCACTCTTTCTTACTCTCCCTTTCTCTTTCCCACGCACTCTATCTCTTTGTAGCGACGTGTGTGATGCAGAGCTAAAATTGCGAAATCATTGCTCAAAAACGCACAATCCGAAAAAATATAGCGAAATATAGTCTCACCTAATAGCGGATACATTACTGGTTACAATAACTTGAAAAAGACTACGAATTTATGGCGTTATAACTGAGAAAAAAATCGAATTGAACACGCCGTAACACCATGGTATATTTGATTATAGTGACAATTAATTTGCAAATGGCGCCTTCAAAACAAGTGCACCCATAGTGCGCCTAATTCAAACAAAAGGGCATCTGATTCTGTGAAGTTTACTCCGTTTCTGTTTTTAAATTGGTCTATATATCGCGCTATCGCGAGATAGTTCGAGATTCGCAAGAAATGGCGGCGGAAATCAGAACGAGTGATCATAATTCGAATCGTGCATGTGTTGGTGAATATAGCTAATTACGAAGGCTCTAAGACATGTTAGCGTTTACTCTAGACAGTTGCCGTTACTCAAGCAATAACGGTAAGCATCGTAAAAGTAGGGAAAACGCGAGACTGGTTGGAAATTATTTTCGAAAACCTGGCTTTAAAAACAGCGTCTTTTATAACCGGTATTACCATCACGAGTCTATTAGTCATCCCCCGGATATATACATGCATACATGCGTGCGTTTGTGCGTGTGCGCGCACGTTCGAACATGTGCAAATGCGTCTGTACGTGCGTGCATGTGTGCATGTGTGCGTGGGTGCGTGGGTGCATGTGTGCGTGCGTATGTGCCTGTGTGTTTGCACGCGTGCGTGATTGCGAGCCTGCGTTCGTTACTGCGTCTACTATACGTGTTCTTACGTTCCTCTCTGCCCGTGTGGCCGGGCGCGCATGCCTTCGCGCGTCTGTATGTGTGTGTGACTGTGTGTGTGTGTGTATGTGTATGTGTATGTGTATGTGTATGTGTATGTGTATGTGTATGTGTATGTGTATGTGTATGTGTATGTGTACTAACATTGTATCACTCATATATAATCTATATAGTATTGATACTATAATTACTCATCGCCGTTATCATTAAATATACACGTATAAAAATATACGTCAACCCTAATATGATATAATAAGGTAAACTATAATATACATTATTATAATATATACGGATATACTTATATATAGTATATATATATATATAATATATTTGCATTCCTCAGCAGATGGCGTTCCACAGCTCGTTAGCTGTGACAACCGTCTCACATCGCAAGCTACCGAACGCGCTGCATTTTACAATTCATCGAGATGATGAACCGACATACATGCATGAAGCGGCATATAAACTGCCCTAACACGAACGATTGAACCCGACTACATGCGCAACTATAACTACCTTACACGAACGATGTTAAGCGACTTACATGCGCAGTCTACAAACGCCCTTACACGAACAATGTGAATCGACTTACATGCGCAGTTATAAACTAACCTTACACAACGAATGTACCCCGAGTTACCAATGCGGCAACTATAAACTACCTTACACAACGATGGAAGCGACTTACCATGGCGCAGGCTACAAACTCCCCTTACACGAACAATTGAACCGCTTACTGCGCAGTTATAAACTACCCTTAATCACGAACGATGGAAGCGACTTACATGCC
>NW_014577092.1:422181-428918 GCF_000485595.1 Priapulus caudatus | reverse complement strand
GTGAATTCTGATGAGTGTACTTTAAACCATAACGGCCCATAGGCCCGACATGGAATGCATCGGACTCCTAAACCAGTTGATTCTGCGTATCTCAAATCCGACCTCTGGGAAATGCTTTGGTTTCTTTAGTTTTGAGATCGTTAGTACCTGTACTTGCTGTCGTATTCATCGTTAATTTCAAAATTAAACTTTATTTACCACATTTAAACGCATTTAGTAATAATAATCCAGATAACTATGGTTAGACAGTCTGTGGCGGCACGCGTTACGAACTCCTACCATATACCGCAAATTAGTGTGTCATCAATCGGTTGTTGTGCTCTTTTGCGTAATCGGATCATCGCGTTGCCGACCCAGTAACCCGATTGCCATCGGTTACAATCGGTTACTCGGGGGGTGTTGAATGGGTGATGCCTGCCGTGTGGCGTAACGTCTGTGTGATCGTATTGTGCTTGTTTAGCCCTGTTACTGTTTTGTTTTCTGCACTGTTTCTTACTGGTTTTCTGTGTATAGATACATGTCGTATTGTAGTAAGGTATCAACTTGCTATAGTAGCGTGATATCTCTGATTTCTAAAACTTTTTCCAAGTTTTCTTCTTGTTCAAGCTTAAAAAAGAAAAAAAATAAATCGATGTATTGGGTAACAAGCGGCTTGGTTCGGAGCCGCACTGGTTCAACGATGATCGAGTTCAATCAATATCGTGATTTTACTACGCCAAGTACGCAAATGCTACTAAATTAAAAAAAACAAAAAGAGATATTACATAAAACAAAATAATGCAACGTGCGCAGTTGGACGCTTACAGATTATTGCTGCATGTGATTAAGATAAAATAACTACAGTGTCCATTATCGGCAGATGGTCGAAAGCGATTTCAGTATAAAATAACAAACTCTGACAATTTTGAGTGCAATTTTTGCGTCCATCAAAATGGTCTGGGCGTACGCGCCCTGATAGATGATAATGAGTAAGCGCAAACTGAGGGGAACACTTCACAGAAGCCTATCCTATGTACGGTCACATATCAAATAATTATTATTTATTCTATAATTTATATATTATCTAATTTCTAATTTTTGATTTTTTATTTTATGACTTTCATCTTTTTTTATTCTTATTATTTTTTACTAGTTGGGCATGGGATGGGCCATGGGATGGGATGGCATTCGCGATGGGATGGAATTGGAGGGTGGGATTGGGAGTGGCCAGGGGCATGAGATGGCATGGGATAGAATTGGGATGCGGATGGCGATGGGATGCGGTATGCGATGGGGATTGGGTGAGATGGTATAGGAGCATTGGTGGAATGCGGATGGATGGATGTATGCATGGGAATGGATGCATGGCATAGACAGATAGTTCGATCTTCTTGCGCATTTTCCTTCTCAACCAATGCGGTCACCGAGCTGAGAGCGCACTTGATTTCCCCGGGCAAAGCCGGGTGTATGCCCGCTGTACTCATTAATCATGACAACCATACGTCGCGATGCACGGCTGCAGCCTGTGAAAGAAGCAAGAAGATAGAGAGGAAGAGAATGCAGCAGTGAGGAGAGAGAGAGAGAGCGCGGCGAGACAGAGAGAGGGAGGCGAGAGGAGAAGATGAGAGAGAGTGAGAGGCAGACTTGAGAGAAGAGCGAGCAGAGGAGGAGAGAGGATCGAGGAGAAAGAGAGAGAGAAGAGGCGGGGGCAGAGAAGAGAAGAGAGCGCAGTAGCAGCGAGGATAGAGGCGAGATAGATGAGCGAGATAGAGAGAGAGAGACTTGAGAGCGGAGACGAGAGAGATGAGGCAGAGAGACGAGGAGAGAGAGAACAGAGGAGAGAGAGAGAGAGAGACGGGAAGAGAGAACCAGGAGCCAGACCATAGAATATTATTCAGAGCCCTCATTTCTCATCCACAGAACAAATAATGAGTTATTGTGCTGCGTGCGTTCCCACGCTGGTTTACTCCGCGCCCTCTAGTCTGCTATCTCTCTCTCTCCTCTCTCTCTCTCTCTTCTCTCTCTCTCTGCTTCGTCTCTCTTCTCTCTCTTCTCTCTTCTCTCTCTCTCATCATCTCCTCTCTCTCGTCTCTCTCTCCTCTCTTCTCTCTCTCTCATCTCTCTCTTCTCTCTCTCTTCGTCTCCTCTCTCTCTTCTTCTCATACTTCTCTCTATCTCGTTCTCTCTCTTCTCCTCTCTCTCTCTCTCTCTCTCTCTCTCTCTCTCTCTCTCTGTGCCCCCTCTGTTTCTCGAGCGCGCTTTCTCTTTTCTCTTCTCTCTCTCTCTCTCTCCTCTCTCTCTCTCACACACACACAACACACACACACACACTGCGCACGCCGCTTTCTCTGATCTCTCACACACACTCTCTCTTGCTCTCCCTCTCTCTCTCTTTCTTTCTTCTCGCGATCCTCTTCTCGCCCTCTTACCCCTCTCTCTCTCTCTTATCCTCTCTATCGCGCGGCTCTCTTCTCTCATGTCTCTGTCTCTCTCCTCTTTCTCTGACTTTCTTCTTCATCATGCGACACGAGCTGGCTAAGTTAGGCTAACAGTAGATCGTGTTAGTTACAATCTCCCGAGGTTTTGCTTCGTCATTATGATCCTCAATCAAGACTCTTCACAGGCCACACGCACGCACGCACGCACGCACGCCACACACACACACACGCACGCACACGCGCACACACACAACATCACACACACCACGCCACATCCACACATAACACACACTACACCAACCACACCACACACACACACAGCGCGCCACACGCACACACACACACACAACACCACGAACATACGACACATACACTCACACCCACACACACACACACCACACACACACACACACAACACACACACACACACAGCTCACACGCGCACACACACACGGTCGCACAGCACACACACACACACACACACACACACAACGCACAACACACCAACACACACACGACACATCCACAACACACGCACACAACCACTCAGCACACACACCTACACACAGCGCACACACACACACACACACACACACACAACACACTAACCACACACACACACAGCAGCACAGCGCCTACCTGTTATCTTCGGACATTGACGATCCGTAATGTTGGGATAAATGGACAGTGAGCGATTAGCGTCTACTAGCGCTCGTTGGACCTTTTTTTTGCAGACGCCTATTCATTTATCATGTCCTGGAACAGAATACTTGAACTGGGTTTAAACGCTATTGGTTTATAACATAGATGGCATCGATGTATCTTTGAGGCACACGGCGACAAATGTATTTGTTCAGTGCGATATTATGTATCAATACCCAGTTACTCGCGTGCTATGTAAAAAATCCCTTTTCTCACAGAAAATATTTACGGCATGGTTATTTGTTGTAACAGATGTACGCTTCTGCAATTGCGAATCGAGCAATTCGAAGATCAGCGGTTGATAGCCCTTCTCAGATAAAAAAAAATATTGATAAAAAAATCCTGACGTTGATTGAGAATTTTTATGGTTTTAGAACCTTCACTCAATGCAGAGTACGCTACCATGTCTGCTACTAGCCTTAATATGGACAACTCAGGGACGCAGAGAATGTCACGTGACTTGCATATGTGAAGCCAATCCGCATTCACTGCTTGCTGCCCTCTATATTTCTCCGTGACTGCCAGCAACTTTTATTCACTCTGCATATTAACATAAAAACACTCGCTATCGTGAGCCTAACATCGTGCTGCCAGATCTAGTAGCAATCTATTCATCAGCAAAATTTTACACGAAGGCAGCGCTGTAATCGGCATACAGCCGGCTTCTCCAGTCGCAGTTGTTAGCTTCTGTCGGTTATACCGTCGAGTGTATCGCGTTACCTTCGGCGAAATCGCATCATTCTTCGGGAGTCTTCTTCGACGCCTCGTGAACCTCTCGACTACGCCTTTCGCCTCCTATCGGTCGCGCCACCTTCGGTAACCTTCCGCCGTCAGCTTCCGAAAATCCTCGCGTCCTTTTCGATGTACTTCGGTAACCTATTCGTGTACCTTCTGGGTCACGATTTCCGCTGAAACGCTTGCGCTGAGGGCAGCAAGGATCACCGCCTACCCCCCCCTGCCACCCACCGCCCCCACCCCGCCCTAACCTCAGGATCATGCTGAAGCTGTCGAACGTCCTCAGTCGTAGTTTATCGGCCGCCAATCAGACCGCGCCCGTGTTCACACACATGCGAATCTACCCTGTCACCTCTTATCTCCTCACAAAAAAACCAATTTCGGCTATCAGTTGCACACGCCTCGCCACTCGGGAAATACTGAATGGCACGGCGTGGTGTTCTGATGGCTTCAAACAATGCCTGCCAGTTACGATTATCGCCGCACTACCGTCTCTATATTCCCTGCCTCCCCCCCTTCTCTCTCTCTCTCTGTCCTCTCTTCTCTCTCTTTCTCTATCTTCTCCTCTCCCCTCCCTATCTCTGCTCTCTCTCTCTCTTCGCTCTCAGTTCTCTCTCCTCTCTCTTTCTCTCTCTCTCTGTTATTGCCGTCTCGCTCTTTCATATTTACATATATATATATATATTATATATATTTCGCCTCTCTCTCTCTCTCTCTGTCTCTCTCTCTCTCTCTCGTCTCTCTTCTCTCTGTCTCGGTTCGTCTCTCTGTCTCTGTCTCTCCCCATCGGTCTATCCACTTATTATATTACTATACCTTTACTTCTTCTATTCTTTACACTGCTACTCACCTTTACTTTCCTTTGCTCTTTCGTCAATCCTTATTCTACTCCCTCTCTCTCCGGCACACACAACCAACACACACACCCTAACTGCGCGCGCCCTGCGCACACACACGCACACACGCACACACCGCACGCACACACGCACACACGCACACACTGCACCCGCACACGCACACACGCACACACCCGCCACACCCGCACTCACGCACGCTACAACGAGAACACACACGCACGCGCGCGCGCACACCAGCCACACACACATCACAACGATACACACACACACGCGCGCGACACACACGCACACACACACGGCCACAGTCTGCCTGTGCGCGCGCGGCACACACACACACACACCCGCGGCACACACACACACGCGGCACTACACACTACACACACACACACAACCACACACACAACACACACCACACACACACACACACACACATACACACAACAGCACACGCTGTTCACACACACACGCATACACACACCGCACACGCACACGCACCGACGCACATCGCACACGCAACACGCACACGCCAAACGCACACGCGATACGCACACGCACACGCACACGCACACGCACACTCACACGCCACACGCACACGACACGCACACGCACCACGCACACGCACACGAACACGCGACACGCCGACAACGCACACGCACGACGCACACGCAACCGGCACACTTCCACTACGGCAATATATATTATATATAATAATAATATCATCGCGTTATATTTATATATAACGTGCAAAAATATACGTCAACCCTACGTTTCGCGTTGGTTACCTCTACGAATGATACAGCTATTTGGATAGGAAATCACCTAAATATTGTAACGAATATTAACGCCATAATTTCGAGAATTATCTAGTGTTTTCCCCACTTTCATGATACCTACCGTTATTGCTTGAGTAACAGCAACTGTCTAGAGAAACGCTAAAAAAGAAACGCGGTATTAGAACCTTCCTTCGTATTCACCGAAACGTGCAAGTTCCGAACTCGTTCGATTACCACGGCATTTTCTTGGACCAGTAAGTAGCGCCAGCTATCGTCCGTAGACTTATACGCCTCTCGCACAATCTCGTTCGCACCGACAAATTAATAGGTGACACATCTCGCTACACGATGTTATTTTCATTGTTATACGACGTGTTCATATCCAATTTTCTGTAAATGCATAGAATCTTAGTGTTTCTCAAGTTAGTGCAATAATATAGTTTAATAATATAATAATATAATATATACAATTATAGAAATTAACTTTTGAACAAGAGAGTCCAACGGACTCCCTGCCCTCAGAAAGAGGGAGTCCGCAACAAAATGAGGGAGTCCGCAGTCTGAAGTTCAAAACTAAAGATATTGACAATAACGCGTGTGCTTATTTTGAAGATTCATGCGGCTCCACGTCTGCCAAATTGTCTTTGGACATTTGCTGAAAAAATACGGCAATTCCGCGAGGCCATGCTCGGGAACGAACTAGTTAGTATAGCAGAATTTTCAGGGAGTCACATGGACTCCTGCATATGTCAAATCAGGGGGTCCGACAGAAAATCAGCGAGTATTTGACTCCGGACTCGCGTTAATTTCGCACCCTACATGATATACGGCTAACGTTCTTCGTGTTGTCGCTTGTTTTTCGTTACAATGGCTTAGCTGATTGACAGCTAAATCCGAATATACACGTATCATATCGGCGTATTCGATTAGACGCTTCACGAATGAACGGTGAGCTTATAGATACGGGATAACCGGCCATCGTTTATCTATGACTGGCACGGCCGCTGTACAGTACGCGAACTTCACACGCCCTGCATGGGTACACGTCTGAGATCGCGCACCTATCTACAATCGTATATGTACACACACGCACGCACACGCACACGCACGCACGCACGCACGCGCACACACGCACGTACGCACACGTACACGCACACGCACACACGCACGCGCGCACACACACACACACACGCACACACACACACACACACACACACACACACACACACACACACACACACACACACACACAC
>NW_014577092.1:417594-421821 GCF_000485595.1 Priapulus caudatus | reverse complement strand
TGTGTGTGTGTGTGTGTGTGTGTGTGTGTGTGTGTGTGTGTGTGTGTGTGTGTGTGTGTGTGTGTGTGTGTGTGTGTGCGCGCTTGCGAGTAATTTCATCGCGTGTTTTCAGACTTCGACGAGCATGTACCCAGTGACTTTGCAGCTAGGAATTGCAAATCAAATTATTTCATTGGCAGTTCATGGCATACAGGGTATCGAACGTAAATACAAAATATATTGCACCGAAAACGGACCCGATAGCAGATTCGCGGATATTGATAATATAACGAATATAAATTTTGGGAACTAGACCTTTTACCAAAATAACTGGTGGCGGATATATATATTTCTTACATATATATCTTATACTCTCTCATACTTCTCTACATAGGCATATATATAATTTTCCGAAAACAAAATCAGCAGCATGCGATACGAACACGGTGTAATGTGATCACGGGAGACAAATAGGAACACTAGAATATAGGGTAACACAGCACTCTAGCTAACGCAGAAAATGACCACAAATGCTGAACCCTGTAACAATAATCGGGGTTGTGACATTTCATTATTCGTATATACCACCTGTGATTCACGTCAACAAATAATATTCCGGGGTAATTTCGCGTTTGTTTGTGTGGCCACCGCACCGGGGAGTTTAATACTCTACCTGGTGTTACCCTTACAACGACCCGTAATGAGTGTGGGGTACGGGTTCATCCGAAAATGGGTCATACCAAGATTTTATCCGTTTCAAATTCACGTCGTTCCTTCGTTTAACCGTTTTGTTACGATACATTTCGTTACAGTAGAACCTCACTCCATTAATTGTATGTAACAACAAAGGTATTTCTTGGCGTGATATGCGAACAGCGTATATCTAGCTGCGGAACAAACCTATATTTGGGTGTTAACATCAACGTGAAGACGTCTTATATAGCAGATGCATGTTACTTGATGTGTTACCAAACAAATGCGCCAAAAACAAGGTGGGAAATAATTTTGAAAATTATTGGCGTGAAGGATTTTTCGAATATTCGTTTAATCTTCAATAACAAACAGATTTAAATTGGTTACCATTACCTACATTACCATTGGCTACATTATTAAGCACTTCAGTATTTCGTGTTTTATGTTTTTGTTCGTTGTAATGGGCTTTTAAAGATGTTTTCCCTCGAAATCCATCGTTGTATCTAATCAAATTAGTGTTCTATGTAAGCATTTAGTGCATGAAAATATTTTGGTGAGATAGATCCAACACAAAAGCTATATTGAGTCCTGATGTTTACACTGGGAAAAGCATCCAATGCTTTTGTGCGCCGTAATATTTACACATCAACTCCAGAATGACTCGACATTTCTGCGTATATATCAGTCGTCGCTGCGGCATGCAAAATAATACGCAAATAAAACGAAATTTGTGTCATTATGCCAAAATATATCAAAGGATAGCAAGTTTATTTAATATATTATAATTTCCTGAATGCTGCTTTAGGCCCTACTATGGGGATCTTTATTTCGTTATTTAAATTATGTATCGTCACAGATTAGCATTCGTTCCCTAATCTCAACCCCACTGACGTGGTTGCCGTGCCGTCCACGCATGCTTAAGTAGTTTTTCAATGAAAGAACATTTTATTTACATTTTGGTTTGGTACATTTACATATGGCGCTTTATTGACATTTGGTCAACTATATTAATTCATTCACATACAAGGCTTGTTTGTGCTAAACGTGGTGTTTTGAACATTTTGTTGTGACAATCAAGAAATGGTCGTGTGTACGTGCACGCACATTTATAACAACTTTTTATCGGAGTGGCCGTTTTAAATAGTAGCCTATACACATCATACACATTAAATTTTGCAACGTTTCACGCAACGTTTGTGGTTACGATAATTAACGAATTAGATATTTAGACACTTATACCGCGACTCACTTAGTTGGCTTGGCTATGCGTTCGAAATTTCGATAAAAAACGTTTTACGTCAAGTGTTTTTTGTAAAGCACAACCGATTTATCATCTATTTAAGTGCAAAGTCCATCTAATTCTAGGCATTATGCAATATTCGTTCGGCACGCTTGGTCAGTCGTAAATATTAGGATTAACTTAGCGGCAACGAATGCCGGCGTGAATGTATTAAAACTAAATGTTTATTCTGTTGCCGTGCGTAAAAACTAGGCAACGCATTTACAGGATAAATCTTATTGAAGTTATGTTACTTTTCGCTACGTTTACGCAGGAAATAAGAAAGAAAAAGAACGTTTTGAAGGAACGAAAATGCAAATTGTTATGTCGTTTCAAAACACAATGTTGGAGAATAGAAGTTGTTGAACTGTTCTGAGAACCGCAAGTCGATACATATAGATATAAAATATTTGATAGCCTCTATTTTACTCAGGCCATCGGGCAATTTCCTTGTGTGGTCGCATATTTTACTTTTACACAGCGAGCATCGATACTTGTTACTATGCATACCCAACTTACATTGTTTTGGCTGTATGATCACGATAGAAATATAATATGGAATAAAAAATAGTATAGGCCAATTTCTCATCCAATTTTTGAACAAAAAATATTAAATACATTCTGTTAAATTTGTTTTTGTTTGAAGATTAACATGAAATATTGTTATGAGTGTGTACAGCGACATGCAATACGGTGGAAGAGAATTCCGGAGCCTTGCATGTTCATTGCATTAATTATGTTCAGGATGAATATTTTCTGACATATTTTACTTTCGTTGGGAGAATACAATTTTTTCTGCGTACATGCTGCAACTTGTAATGTGATTATAAATGTCTATTAACCGACTGATGCTACTCACAACGGTTCCTGTAAGGGTTTTATATACCACGCGTCCAGATCGCGCTTGTCGCCAACATACATAAGTCGGGAAATTGTTCGGCGGGTCCCAATTTTCACATAGATAAAACCTGTCGCATAACTGTGATGAAAATTATGCGCGGAGAAAGCATTGTTCGAATAAATAAATACATAATTGAATAAATAAAGAAATAAGTATATAAATAAATAAATAAGTAAATAAATGTAATATATATATAATGAATGCCCGACAGAGGACGATGTCGGCGCATACCCGCTACCACCTATCTCGCATTCTATAGTTTCACTTCGCCTGCGGCGGTGTCGGTGGCGGCGGCGGTAATGGTGGCGGCGGTGTACACACACACACACACACACACACACACACACACACACACACATACACCACGCACGCGCACACGCACACGCACACGCACACGCACACGCATCCACACCGCACACGCGCTCGCGCTCGCACATGTACACGCACACACACGCGCATATATCTACGCACGCACGCACGCACGCACGCACGCACGCACGCATATATATCACCGTGGGATCACGTTTAATCTCTGACTGCCGCATCATCCACTGCGATCCACCGCGTGAAATATTGCAAGCAAGCGCGCTGTGTTACCCTAGCTCATTACTGACCAAATGTGCGTTCTTGATAAGCGCGCGTGCGGTGGCGGGCATATAAAAGGCGCCGTGACTGCGTGCAATATTGCCGGTAATGTGACAGCGAGTTGACGGTGTTGTCACATGTACTCCGGCAAGCGACGGCAGCGCGGACGAATGACGCGCGGGCACAACGCGCGTAAACCTCAAATACGTCAGAAACAAATGCGGCAGCGGAGGATCAAGCATACAGCGACGTTTTGGTGCCAGCCGCGCACGGCTCATGCGCAGTAGTAGTCGCGCACCTGCTGTATTTCGACGCGCGCGCGTTGTATGTAGCACGGGTGTTGTGGAGAGCATCCGGACCTCTCGTTCGAACGGAAGCGACGCGGGTGCAACGTGATACCGACGTAACGTGTACGGACCATTATCAAGCAATTTCGTCATTCCGCCATTACGTGCGGGCGCGGCCGCAGCAGCAGCGTTATATCGCACGTACTCGGGAGGAGAGCTGTTTCGCTGTTGTCGAGCTTTCATTCAGCAGTGAAGGCTGAACATCGGCTGCGTTGGGATAGATAGATGTCGGCCATAACTCACTGACACGCGACTTACTGCGTCGTGCTAGATTTGAGCTGAGGGCGGCCGTCATCGGCAGCGATGTGCGTCGCACGACCCGATCGATGCTCTAGATTTCACACGTGAAGAATTGCTATAGCTGTACCTGTCAGCGAGTGTCGCGTCGGCGCGCCCTCTCTCTCTCATGCTGTCTCGTTCTCTCTCTCTCTCTCTCTCTCTCT
>NW_014577092.1:412018-417584 GCF_000485595.1 Priapulus caudatus | reverse complement strand
TATATATAAGAAGTCATATAGAGCATAAATATGCAGCTATATTCATTAGCAGGTGATGTCAGCCGACGCCCCGGATAATTGACTAATATTTGCGGAAAAAATCAAGAGCTTTTAGTAAACGAGGCTGACGTACGTCTCGCCGCCCCGCTAATGTACATGAACGGGAGACAGGAATTAGTTTATTCGGCGTCTGCCCTCCCCGCGTTGCTATAGCGCCGCTATACAGAATTTCACACGTCATTCGTTAGCGGTGTGACATGCGGGGGGAACTCAATGTATAGCACTACTGTGTGTGTGTAAAATTTATGCGTCATCCAAAATAAAATATATTGTTCGCAGTTTTCACCGGCGGGTGTTCGGTGGTTCTTCGAATGGGGGTCCGATAATGGCAGACGTAAATGGTTGGATTGACGTACATGTTACGCGCTCATCAAACACTATCAGCCCAACATTGCGCCCAAATGATTGCGGGAAATAGTAGAAAAAACAGATTTGTAGCTGTCCACTTTCTATATATCAGAAAATGAATATTTCACGATGAGAGTAGTCCGTTCACATTGGCTTGTAAATTCACTATGTCGTGGCAACATACATGTGCCTCTACAATATTCAAAGGAAGGAAAAACGGATATTATTAACTAATGCTACGTTCTTATGCCATGCAGAGTCGTTTTATAGTGACTATATAAAATGCCGTTTTTACGTTATACGCATGGCGTATGTAGTGACTATATAGTATATAGTCACTGCAATACGCCATGTATACCGGCAAAGTTTGTTATTCGATGTCATTAAACTATATGGTTAGCGATGTACTACTAGTTTCGGCTTATTTTACTCAACGGGCTCTTCAGTAAAGCTGTAAACTTACGATCTGTGGCTGTGTGTACGTTACAGGAGACGAACAGGAGATATCTGAGCTGTCCTGCAGCAGTCACTGTCGCCCATCTGAAAAAGTTCATCGTGCTGAAGTTCGATCTATCACAGAACATAAAGGTACGTAACTGCATATCATTCCACCACACCCGCCACGAAACGATTCATATCCTTGGTTTAGTGAACAAATTTACATCGATGTACGTTGGCGTGACGGTGTTGTGAGTGCCGAGTTTTATGTTAGCAACTATCGACAGATCATTGCAGATATTGTACAATGTAATGCCGTGCTGTAATGCCGTACTAACCGTCATGTAACTATAATTACTGGTATGAATAAATAAGTAGATATATATGTAATAAATAAATGGTTACGTGAATAATTTTATAATTTTATAAATAGATGAGAAGAAAAGTAAATATATGAGTGTATAGATTCATTAGTGATCATAAGGTTTATGTTAAAATTGACCTGAGGTAATTTAAAATGGAATAATTAATCGCAACAGTGTGAATAATAATTATGACATGTAACTAAATATTTTTTTTAATTATGAATGATTATCCGTTCATGCTGCGTACATAATTTCTTAATTAAGTGATTTTACTTGACAGGGACTAATGGTCACATAAGTATATCTAACTCCTTCATAACTCTAAACTAAGTTTACTTTAACTCTCCACTTCTCTTAATAAGCTAACTGAATTTAACATGCGCTTGATGATAGAAAACATTTACCACTTTACTGCAATCATGCAAAAATATATATATATATATATATATATAAGCATAATTGTTTTCAACACTTGAGGTTTCTCTATATTAATATTAAAACTGCATTAATGCCAGTGTTTGCCGAGCTGTCTTGAGTGCATTCAATCGCGGGCGGAGGTGAACGATAAACTATTTATATAACGAATTAAAATTCGAGCCGACATTGCTTATAGTGTATACTATATTCGCTTTGGTATTGCACGAGCCTCTCCAGCGCAAAAATTGATTTATAAATGCATTATTAATACGTTTACGACACTCATCCTTCATAAAATTTCGCGCGCATTACCATTTCTATCGCCATAATTTAAAATATTTTTGCCGACGCTTTGACCAACACCGAATCCCCCTCCTTGATTTCGCATGTTATTCATGTTGTCACTATATATTTGCACGGTTTTGTTAATTTGGTATAGTTTAGTTTTAATGTATGTTCAGGAAGTGTAATATATTTAATTATCCATTATATATATATATATATATATATATATATGTATATATATATATATATATGCGTGTGTGTGTGTGTGTGCGTGCGTACGTGTGTGTGTAATTACAAGGCGATAGGGGATACTCTGTTTATCCTACATATGTGCACGTTTTAAAAGATTCGTGTTATGTTTGCAGTGATGATGAACCATTTTTAAAGAATGGACCGTCTGAAGTGAGTATAGCTTTTTGTGTATAGCTTATAGCTTGCAGAAATTGCCATTATAAAATAATAAAATACTCTAGGAAACTTTACCATGGTACGAAAAAATATTAGGTTTACCCTCACGTCAACTGAATTCTCTCGACAAGTGTTCTTCACAGCTGCACCACTGGCTTTACGGTATTTAATTTTTTCCTTTAGCAAGTGCTATATATTTGCCTATACGTTGTTCACTACTGTACACTTGGTCCTGTTATACTACGCTCTAGCCATGATGTGCTTTCTGCGCTCAATTAAGAATCTCATACGCACCGTTAAACGGCGCGCACGTCCCCACGTTCGTTAGAAAATGCTATTGATTTTGTTAGCGCGAAATTACATCGTGAAATTAACTTCTCCACTAATCCCGTCTCGTAATGAAATTAACCGGCCGATCTTTTGTAATGGGATATGAGCCGAAATATGCGCGCATGCAGGCCCGAAATAAATCGGTAGTTGGGTCGACGTTCGTTCGCGATACATATGTTACGAACATTCTTAGGATTTCGCCGCCGTATTTAAAAAATGGCGCTGCACAATATGAAAAATGACGCTGCTTAATTTAGAAATGTGGCTGCACGATGTAAAAATGACATGCACAATATAAAACACGACGCTACTTGATTTAGAAATGATGCTGCACGATTTGAAAATTACATGCACAATATAAAAATGACACTGCGCGATTTAAAAAGGACACTACACGATTTCAAAATCTATCTCGGAACGAGCGCAGCATAAATACACCACTGATTCATAGAATGCCGGGGAGAATGCATCGGACCATTTGTCGGAGTATCGTAACAAAGGCGTTTAGTACAGAGAGCTTATAAGCTGTTAACGCTCCTGTTGGCTAAACGCATGAACACGCACGCGGTGCCAACGCAATAATACCTGACATTTTGTTCGGAATGAAAAATTAATCGTATAACGGGAGTACGTTAAATCTCGGATCACGCTGCATTAACCCGTTATCATTATGTAAATATAGCGCTGACAGGGCTGCATGCGCAAAGCGGTGCAAATGTTATATATATATATATATATTTATATATATATATATGCGTTAATTACGTTGTGCTATGATTTAATTTGTGAGACATCCGCTCACCCGCAGGCGCGTGCGCCTAAATGCTTGGGTCGACGTGAAATTTTAACGCCTCGTAACGTTGGAAACGCAACACTCGCTCTAGAATAACTTCTCCTTTCGCGCACGCTTACGATCTTCGAATATCTTGAAGCTTCGTGGCTGAATTTCAAGATGGCGCCGCTCAATCTGAAAATCTCGCTGGTCAGTGTTTAAAAATAGCGGGTATCGAACCGACGCCATCTTGAGGTTGCGTGGATCCGTGAAAATGCACCTACCGGTAAATTAAGACTTTACCAATAATTACTTAAATGTTTATTGGCGATTAATACTCCGGGAACATATACGTTACAGCAGAAATGGATTATTATTCGTGGGAGGACAAGCAAGGCAAATCATTTAAATGTATTCACGTTTCTTCTGTGACAATGTGAGGTTAGAAGCGCGTGGGGGCATGTGGTTATATTAGAACGCGACCTAGTGAGTTAGCAAACCTTCTCATGTTTATCTTCCGCGTGTCGGCATATTTCAAAACAGTTTAAACATTTCAAACGTTATAACTGAAAACGATGTCCGTCCGAGTTAAGTATAAACATGCGTCACCCTACCTATATATACATATATTGTCCGTCCGTCCGTCCGTCCGTCTATCTATCTATCTATCTATCTATCTATCTATCTATCTATCTATCTATCCATTCATCCATCCATTTATCTATCTTCCCCTTCTCTCTGCTCGTCTCTCACTGCTTCCCCTATTTACAGCAGTAGAGTGTACAGCACATGCACGCAGGCGGCCTCCTCGTAAATACGGGAGAATCCATCGATTTTCGGCGCCGAGTTTTTATCGCGCGCGCAGACGACAGCATCCGGATTTCCCAGCGCCCCGCGCGATGCTGCTGCGCATGCGCGCGTGTGTGTGCTACTATGGCTTGCCAGCCTCCGCCAGCCTCCGTTGCTTGCGCTGCCTCGGCCGCCTGCGCACAAAGGCGGGTCATCATAACACACGGCGTGATTAATTGCAACGTGATACGCGGCCAGCGAGAGCTTAAACCTTGTGTGTTTGTTGACTTTTAAGTAATTATGCGCTTATTACGAGCGAGTAATGTAGCGACCCGCAAGCGGTACGGTCCACGGCAGCATATTGATAGACAAAGGCCCTCGTGTGCGAGTCACGCGTGGGATGTCGTGGTTCTGATAGAGAAAGCAGAGAAGAATGAAGATAAGATTGGGGCGCAGAAGGAGAAGGGGCAGAAGCGAGAGCAGAAACATTTGTGGTAGGGGGCCTATATAAAGGATGGTCTCTCGACACGCACGCCCGCGTGAACGCACGCACACATGCACGCACGCTCATGTTTGTCACCCTCTCAACGTGTTCCATGTACGCCGCGTGTAATGTCGCTCGCTATTCAACATGCGCGTTTTCTATTCATTTATACATCGGCGTGGATTCTCTAAAGTTTCGCGGATTCTCTAGCACACAAAATACTATTCATTACCTACTTTGCAACACGCATAACTAGCACGGTCCCATTGTTAAGAGTCTAGACTGCAATGATCTAGGACTCGCGCACATCTTAACACAATATCGAACGAGCAATCTGTAATTCTATAAGCGGCTTTGTCGAATACGACCCATATTTATTGTTCACGCATATCACCATTTAAAACTCCGTGAGCTGCTCGTATGGCGAATAGCGATATTCCGCGTATGTAGACGTTCGACGTGCATTCATAAAGAGCACACAAACTATAGTTTACCAACTAAACATAACATAACATAACCACTAGACATAACTGATAACATAACCACTAAACTTAACATAACATAACCACTAAACATGTGATGATGTGAATCCAAATCGCGCGTAAAAATTCCGTGGGTTCCGTGCATAAAATTTCCGGAAAGTCTTTTCGATCGTCATGGATGTTGCGGAACCAATGGATTGAAATAGATCTAGAGAGGTCGAGTGAAATAGAGGCGAGTTTAGCCGCGTTACGTGTATAAATTTATTATTACATATTTTCCCCGTAGCTACGATATTCATAAAACAACCAGTTTCCATTACGGTATATAACTATATCTATATCCCTCTATCCATCCAACTATCTATCTATCTATCTATCTATCTATCTA
>NW_014577092.1:408410-412008 GCF_000485595.1 Priapulus caudatus | reverse complement strand
TCTTCTTCTCTCTCTCTCTCTCTCTCTCTCTCTCTCTCTCTCTCTCTCTCTCTCTCTCTCTCTCTCTACACCTTTCTTCTCTCTCTCTCTCGTCGTCGTCTCTCTCTCTCTCTCTCTCTCGTCTCGTCTTCTTCTCTCTTCTTCTCTCTCTCTCTCTCTCTCTCTCTCTCTCTCTCTCTCTCGAACACCCTGTTTCTCTCTCACTCGTTCTTTCTTTTTCGCTCTCGCTCTCTCGCGCCTGCCTGTCTGTCCGTCTGTCTATCTATCTGTCTGCCTGTCTATCAATCTATATGTTTGCCTGTCTGTCTGTCTGTCTGTCTGTCCATCCGTCCGCTATTTCCCTCGTTTGTCCGTCCGTCCGTTTGTCTGTTTGCCTGTCTCAGTCGCTCTTACTATCGCTATCTCTCACTCACTCTTTCTCTTTCGCTTGCTGTCTCTCGCTCTCTGTCTCTCCTTCTCTTACTTCATGAGTTTAGAGGGGCGATAATTTGCCGATGACGAGGAGCAAGGCCGGATGGAATTCATTTATACACAGCATTAAAAATGCGTTAAGGCAAAACTTCATATTTCACATTCATATTTCGTTTGAGAGGAACATATATCACATTTTACATTTATTCTGTCTAATAATGAATTTTAAATCAGTATACGCACGCACGCACGCACGCCATTTGTTTTGCTCGTCTGCGATCCGTGTGCATGATAGCGCCCTCTATTGTTTTGGAAATCACGTGAGGGGGACGCGGGGGGGGGGCAATACTGTTACTCATATCCGTGAGGTATAAAAAGTATCCATATACTTGTCACTTTCGTTTGCTTAACGAATCTGCGCCCCTCTTATACATGTGTCCTGTTATGTGTTTATTTATTTTTGTGACGTGAAAAGTTAACGTCGGAAACTAAGTTAGATTTCTGCATAACGTTTTACGGGATATCTCTTTACGCATATCGGTTGTTTTAGTGTAGTCTCTATCCGTGTCTGCTCTTAGGTAGTGCTGACTGCCGTCTTTTTCATACACGAAAATACGCGAGCATGCATTTAATTGCATTACTTACAACGCGTGTCTGCGTGAGCCGTGAAGTACCTCCGGCATGGCATGGGCCTGAAATACTACATCTGCATGAAATCCGGTGGACATGTTTACTTTTATGATCCGCCATGCGCGCTTACGTTTTATTATCCTCGATGTGTGTATGGAACGTATAAGACATGCGTCATATTTACGCGAAGTCCCTATGATATACTTATGTACGTAATTTACCTAGGATACGTGTTCCTAGATGAATTACGTTTCATTACCCACGATGCGTGTATAGAACACATACGATATGCGTCATATTTACGTGAACTATACCTATGATATTTACGTAGGTTACATTAGTACGTAGGTACCTGCAAAAGTGGTAAAAACCTTTGAAATGTGGTAATGTCCTTGATCAATGGAAGAATGTTGTAGACAACAGACAAGAATGGAGAAAACTTGTGCATACTATACTTGTGAATGCTATAACTCAAACAGAATCAAACAGTAGGAAAAAAACAGTGAACGAAGATGAAAGAAGTTGAACCAAAAATGATCTACGAACTTTATATCGATAGATATTTCTACTACATTTATTATTCTGTGTAATGCCCGTTTCGGGTTCTCTCTATGCGTATAATTATATTATTATACGTGTTCGCGTCAATCAAGTTCGATACAGCGTGTATGCGTGAAATATACGCAATACGCGACTCGTCCGTTGTTAGTCGGCCATTTTCTCACCGATGCTGCTGGTCTCTTCATGATGCAGATGAGATGCAGAGGAGGCGAGAGTTCTATGCGGCTCACCCGGCTCCTGCCAGCGCCTGGTCGAGCGCCGAGGACCGCGGGGAGGTGGACGCCAGTCAGCGCATCATCTACACGCCTGACGAGAACATCAGCCTGTCGTTACAGTTCGTCAGAACCTGGTACGTACTACGCGCGTAGACCCTGTATAATTAATGTTGCTCTTATAGTGCGCGGTATGTGTGCTTTGTGTGTGTGTGTGTGTGTGTGTGTGTGTGTGCGTGCGTGCGTGCGTGCGTGCGTGCGTGCGTGTGTGTGTATGAAACGCGTTACATGAAAGGTACTGTCATTATTTATGCAATAATGGATTAGAAACATTTAATATCCTTTTTACCTATGGCTCAACGAATTTTTTTTAAATGTCTGGCTATCCGTCTATAACACAATTATAGTAAGAATAAAGACTTCTACGCTGCCAACGAATATATAACACCAAATTCTTTGACTAACGCACAAGTTTGAAAGCGTCGACTGTTATACGCCGCCATGTTGTTTTAAATAAATACTTGCTTTGTCGATGCACCTGTGATTTGTCCTTTCCGAACTACGCATACAGCTGCGGGCATGATAATATCATTCAGGTGTAATTGATTCATCGGATATAAAAAGTCCTTTGATGAGTGAAATACCTGTGCATGTATAGTGTTTACGCACCACAAACTATACACACAGACCCCCGTTGACCAGGCTCCCTTCTACCGACCGTACGAGCGTGCGAAGTACTGTATTATATTTAGATACAGTACGGAAGAATATACGGTTGGCTGGTTGTAGCATGCACGCTTTATATTAATGCCCTTTCTCACTACGAATCTTCTCTTCGGTGATTGATGTCGTGTTTGGTGTTTGTTTTGTAAGACAGCAGAATATCTGCGTAATTTTGTTAGTCGATGTTATGGGTTTGCTTTGTGGTACACATACACGTGGTGTGTGTAATTCTTGAGCCAATGCTACGTTTATTGTTTGCTTTGTAGCATAAACATAACTGGGTATAAATACGACGAAGTTTTAGACGGGACGTGTTAGCTTTTATTCTGGTTATGCTGCCATTAATCGTTCTACACATACTTTCATTTTTGTTCCGAACATCTTTTGTTCTTCATATGAGATATAACAGCGTTCTTTCTTCTAGGGATATGTGTTACACTTCATACGGAATATACTGACTCTCTCTTTATTCTGGATATATATTTTGTTCTTCATATTGGATATGTACTTTCATTCATTACTCTGGATATTTTTTATTTTTCGTGTTGGATATAACTTTTATTCTTTAATCGAGATCGATGCTTCATCACTATCTCACCATCTGTGTTTTGTATACCGGAAGCGCTATGGGTGTTTTCGTTTTTTTTAACTATTTGATCGACATTCTAAGGTAGTAGGTAGTAAATATTGCAGCTCGTTATTATTACTATCCAAGAAGAACCCGTCATTTTTTCGCATTAAACCTAATAGAGTTTCGATCAGCATTTGTAGTTTAACTCCCCAGTTGTATTGGATGTGCGTGTGCGTGCGCTGCGCTGCGTGTTCTTACAAGAGATGCGCTATCACCTATGCGTGTCACCGTTCTTCGTTGTTGATTTTATTAACGCGCAGCGTGCGCCGCTGTTCACATGTGCATGCTTGCGTGCTTGCTTGCGTATATCTCGATAAGTAATGATCTCATTCTGAAATTTCTCTCCGCAGACCCGACAGAACACTGCAAGACCTTGTTTGCAAGCTCGTTCCCGGTCTCTTCCAAAGTAAGTAATCTATATATATATATA
>NW_014577092.1:400910-403410 GCF_000485595.1 Priapulus caudatus | reverse complement strand
ATATATATATATGTATTATTATAGTAGGGTGACGCCAGTCTTATACATTAACTCGCGACGCGACATCGTTTTCAGTTATAACGTTTGAAATGTTTAAATCTGTTTTGAAATATGCCGACACGCGGGAAGATAACATTGAAAGGTTTTTGCTAACTTCACTAGGTCGGTTCTAATATAACCACATCGCCCCACGCGCTTTTCTAACCTCGACAATATGTCACAGTTAAGAAACGTGAATACATTAAGATGCATTTGCCTTGCTTGTCCTCCCGAATAATTTATCCATTTTCTGCCCTGTAAACGTTATATGTTCCCGGATAGTATAATCGGCATAAACATTTAAGTTAATTATTGGGTAAAGTCTTAAATTTACCGGTAGCGTGCATTTTTCCACGGATCCACGCCCAAACCTCAAGATGGCGTCAGCTTCGATACCCGCTATTTTTTAAACACCTGACCAGCGAGATTTTCAGATCTGAGCGCCGCCATTGAAATTCAGCCACCGAAGCCGTTCAAGAATATTCGAAGATCGTAACGCCGTGCGCGAAAGGAAGAAGTTATTCTAGAGCGAGTGTTGCGTTTCCAACGTTCACGAGGACGTTTAAAATTTCACGTCGACCCAAGCATTTAGGGCACCGCCGCCTGCCGGAGTTGAAGCGCGATGTCTCACAAATTAAATCATTAGCACAACGTAATTAACGCATATATATATATATAAATATATCATATATATATACATTTGCACCGCTTTGCGCATTTGCAGCCCTGTCAGCGCTATATTTAATTAATGCATAACGGGTTAAATGCAGCGTGATCCGAGATTTAACGTACTCCGTTATACGTATTATTTTTCATTCCGAACAAAGATGTCAGGTTTATTGCGTTTGGGCACCGCCGTGCGATGTTCATTGCGTTTAGCCAACAGGATGCGTTAACAGGCTTATAAGCCTCTCTGTACTAAACGCCTCTTGTTACGATACTCCGACAAATTGGTCCGATTGCATTCTCCTCGGCATTCTTTATGAATCAGTGGTGTATTTATGCTGCGCTCGTTTCGAGATAGATTTTGAAATCGTTGATAGTGTCCTTTTTAAATCGCTCCAGTTCATTTCTTATATTGTGCATGTAATTTTTCAAAATCGTGCAGCACTTCATTTCTAAATCAGTAGCGTCGTGTTTTATATTGCTCATGTCAATTTTTACATCGTGCAGCCACATTATTCTAAATTTAAGCAGCGCTCATTTTTTATATTTGTGCAGGCCATTTTTTAAACTTAGGCGGCGAAATCGCTAATGAATGTTTCGTAACATATGTATCGGCGACACGAACGTCGACCCAACTACCGATTTATTCGGCCTGCATGCGCGCATATTTCGGCTCATATCCATTACAAAAGATTCGGCCGGTTAATTCATTACGAGACGGGGCCATTAGTGGAGAAGTTAATTTCACGATGTAATTTTCGCGCTAACAAAATCAATAGCATTTTCTACGAACGTTGGCGACGTTATGCGCGCCGTTTAACGCGTGCGTATGAGATTCTTAATGAGCGCAGAAAGCACATCATGTGCTAGAGCGTAGTATAACAGGGACCAAGTGTACAGTAGTGCAACAACGTATAGGCATAATTATAGCACTTGCTAAAGGAAAAAATTAAAATACCGTAAGCATTGTGCAGCTGTGAAGAACACTTGTCAGAGAATTTCAGTGACGTGAGGGTAAACTAATATTTTTCGTTTACCATGGTAAGTTTCCTAGAGTATTTTATTATTTATATAATGGCAGATTTTTCTGCAAGCTATTAGCTATACACAAAATAGCTATACTCACTTTCAACAGCGTCCATTCTTTAAAAAAATTGTGTTCATCATCACTGCAAACATTAACACGATCTTTTTAAAACGTGCACATATGTAGGATAAACAGAGTATCCGCTATCACCTTGTATTACACCACACGCTACGCACGCCAACTCCCACCACACACACCATTATAATATATATATACATATATATATATATATATTGATAAATTTTAAGTCACTTATATGATATATTCACTAACTGGTCCACACCCAAACACAGCATAAACACACACACGCACACACGCACACGCAACACGCACGCACGCCAGCGCACGCACGCCACGCACGCACGCACACACATCACTCCACAACACACACACAAACACACACACAAAGCACACATACCCGCGCCACTATAAGAGCCAAATTAATTTACAGGGCTCTACGCGCGTAGTACGTACCAGGCTTCTGAGAACTGTAACGACAGGCTGATGTTCTCGTCAGGCGTGTAGATGATGCCGCTGACTGGCGTCCACCTCCCCGCGGCGTTCCTTCGGCGCTCGACCAGGCGCTGGCAGGGTAGCCCGGCTGTGAGCGCTTAGAACTCTCGCCTCCTCTAGCAGTCTCATCTTGATCATGGGAACGAGACCAGCAGCATCGGTCGAGAAAATGGCGACTAACAACGGACGAGATCT
>NW_014577092.1:394427-400900 GCF_000485595.1 Priapulus caudatus | reverse complement strand
GTGTGTGTGTGTGTGTGTGTGTGTGTGTGTGTTTGCGTGCGCGTGCGCGTGCGCGTGTGTTGGTGCGTGCGCGTGGGAGCGCGCGTGTATGTATGTGCGTGCGTGCGTGTATACGTCTGTGTATCTCGGTTTGCTGCGTTCTCCATGTAATACTAGTAGTAAGGGCGACAAGTTGGCGATGGCGTGCAGATACAGCGACATACATGCGCGGTCTGAATTACACTGTATGATTCCGATATATATATATATATATATATACGAGAAGTATTTAAGAAAATCCGCGTTGAAAGCAGTGTAACATTGATCGAGGTTTGATAGAGTTAAAAACCGACAGCATGCATTTAAATTCAACTATGCAAATCGAAGACAACAGCGAGCCAGAGAATGCGAAACCGAGCGAGCGAGAGTGAGCAGGAGAGAGAGAAGGGGGAGCGAGAGAGCGAGAGAGGGAGCCGGAGAGAGAGAAATAGAGAGGGAGAGCCGGCGCAAGACACCTCGAAAAGCTTTGCGCTGTGATTGAAAATATTTCGCACATTGACACAGTTTATTGTCAATTAAAAAAAGCACGACACGGACGCACACTAGTCTAGGCTATATAGACTATAACAGGCTATAAGAGACTATGTACACACGATTATAGGCTATTTACTCGATCAAAGCAAATTTTGATTTGGACTCGATGGATTAGCATTCTTTCTGCATCATTTTTCCCAGAGAATCTTCTCCCCGGAAGTGACGTGCTTGCTATCATTGTCGCGCGAAAAGCTGATGCCATTGTGTTTATGTTGTCACTGCCAGGTGGAGATCTATCACTGTGACGAATCGCTGAAGGACGAGTATGCCCTTATGGACGTCGCCTACATCTACTCGTGGAGGCGGGTACGTACATGTCGTCGCGTTGATCCGTGCAGCTCTCCGCGGTCCAGTCTGTAACAGCAGCTAGAGATCAAAGTTCGGGTTGCACTTAGGTATTGGGGTTAGGGTAAGAAAATGGTGTTATGGTTAGTGCGAAAGGTTAGGGGCAGGGTCATGATTGGGTTAATTAAAAATATTATAATTCAATTCTGATCAATTCTAAGTATGTTTGTTCTAGAGCTTATACTCCACCCTGATGTTGTTCGTTGTAAATTTTATCAAGTGCTTTTTCGCCCCGGATCTAACCATAGCAACTGTAACATAAGAGAGAAAAGCGAAGAATAGCACACGTCTAGCTTTTGCGTGCGCGAGTATTTTTCGGGTCGAGGGTCTATCGACGTCAAATATTAACGTTTTCCGCTTGCTCGTACAATTATTGTTCACGCGTGCCTGATATCTAGCAGAGCATGGCAACGCATCCACATAACTGCATGTCGTGATATTGGCCGACTTTACCTGAGCCATTAGCACAGGGTATCCACTCGGAGTGCATGCGTAGAGCCAGTGGGGTCAAGCTGTACTAGCGTATAGGTAGCTAGGTACCACGGTTAGATATTCCACAGTCTATTATCAACTAAAATAGTGGGTTTTGTGAGTTTTGAATGACGTTGAATAAAACTAAATTTTGCATGTTCGCGATCAGTATAGATAAGACAGCGATTTACGCGCCTTTCGTATGCTGTTACAGCACATGAGGACTACAAACAACACCATGTTAAAATGTAACTGCTTAGCCGCGTTTTCACCCAGCCATAATCTTAGCTCTGATATTATAATCGGTCGGTGTTTATCCGTTAAACGAGCCATACGAGCTTACTAGTCTGAGCTTCCGTTGTTTAAAATCTCTCGCGGTTTAGAATTGCAAAAACGAATAATGAATGACACGAAAGCGAATCGCAGGCTATATCACGGTACCGACATAATGGGCGAACTATCTTGTAAATACAGGCGGCATATCCGGGACCGGCTTACCAGCGCCCTGTTTTCATATTCATGATTTAATATATGCACGCTGTAGGCTTTTTACATCTAAATGACGCACATGCGCCGTGCGCTCAAAATCTGCCAGTAATAAATGTTTCCCAATTTCTAATGAACTGCGCATTTCGCCTGCTGTTACGGAAGGGTATTTACAGCGGGGTCATGTTTTGCCGCGGATCCCCTCCCTCACTCCATTTCAGCTTCTAACTTTGTAAGCATAGCGTAAAAAATTCGGTTCCGGCTCATTCATGTACCACAAATTTAGATATACGAAAGAGGCACGCTGGATTCTTCTCTTCATATCTTCTCAATGCTATCGAACCGCATGGGTTTTATCATTGCCTCTATGTAAATCTCGTGTTGGATTAATAGAGTTCCTATCACAGTAACCTATTAAAGGTAACTACGGTAATCTAGGCCAACCCAGAGCAGATTGACCAGCAGTTACCCCGATTTATTTATAATATATTATATCCCGTTACAGAGGGCCTGCTTCACTCATTACTCGATATCGTTACAGAGATATATATTTCACTGATAATTACTTACTAATACACTAAGTTCTTACATGGGGTGGTCTACCTCAATTGTAATTCATTGATATTATCATATATTGTTACATGTGGGCCTGTCACTTTATTGCTACAGAGAAATCTTATTTAATATATAATTAACTATCATTACACTATATTGCTATGGAAAGGGCTATGTTACTTTTCACCAATCACAATTATTCTATATTGTTACAAAGGGCCTGCCACTTATTACACTGTATTATTATACACGAGTCTGTCAGACATTACACAGTATTGTTACGGGGGAGTTTGTTGCTGTGTTGTTACAGAGGAGGGGGGTCTATATCACATGTAACTGATTGTTGCTGTGTCTTCGCATGCACGCGCGAAACTAAATTACGGCACCTTATGTGTTGCCAGCACGCACGCATTTTCCTCATTCTTTTGTGCATCGGAAACAGCGCGCAGACTGTCATCATCGCCGACGGCACCTGTCCGCATTGTCGCTTCGGTGTCGTTAAAGCTGCGGGGGCAATAACGTGCCAAGCCGCGCTGATTGACGCGCGGGCGCGGCGGTTACGACGTTCTTGTACTGGGTCTTGCATCGCGAGAGCGGTAGTTTTGGCTGATGAGTGAGAATTTATAAGAGATGGCGCGAGAGAGAACGGGGGAGGGAGAGCGGGAGAGCGCGCGCGCCTGCGCGCCAGAGGCAAGCCAAAGAGACGGGGGGAGATAGATCGAATGAGAGAGAGAGAGAGATAGAGAGCGAAAGGAGCCAGAAACATATGAAGAATAGAGGTGAGCAAGAGAGGAATCGAGCGATAGGGAGGGAGCAGCACGTGTAAGCGTGGTGGTTTATGCATCTGTGCGACTACGTGCCTCTCCCTCCGGCAATATCTTCGTCCGTCGTTTGCTATACACATGCTGTCGAGAACGAACGCTGTATACGGGGTAGAGAAAGAGGAAGGAGGATGAGGAGGAGGAGGAGGAGGAGGAGGAGGCAGAAGAGAGAGAGAGAGAAAGAGAGAGAGGGGGTGAATACGCGAGCGAGCGAGCAAGAGAGTGTGTCTGTTGTGTGTGTGTGTGCGCGCGTGCGTGCGCGTGTTTGTGTTTGTGAGTCTGTGTGTTGTGCGAGTTGTGTGCGCCCGTATGTGCGCGTAGGCCTACGTGCCTGTGTGTGTATGTGTGTGGGTATGCGTGCGTGCGCGCGCGCGTGTGTGTATGTCTATGATATTGTGACACCGCACGGTACACGCTAAATGTCATAACGATGGTGGGAAATTTAGATGTTTTTAAATTTTATTAGGTATTCTACAATAAGTTTTAATTTCTAATGATCCGTCGACTTTTGTTAATTAACGTGCATTTTTCGTTAACGAATTAAAAGTTAATTAACACAATCTAACATGCATCTTATTCTATCAAAGTTGCATGAGAGTTCTGTGACGTAAATAGATATAGACTAGTACCCCGTCTCCATTGTTTTATAAAAGTTACTAATAACTTTTCTCGCGAGATGCGAGAATCGCTTGATATTCATATGTAACCAACAGCAAGGAATTAACAAGAAAATCTCGATAGCGGCATATATTGGTAAGAAGTGCGAGTGTTCTAAGGCATGCTATCATTACTCTATAGACACGTACGCGGCCGTCACTCAAGCCAGGAAGTATCGCACGATCAGGAATATATAATAATATTCGATATACTGGAGTTAATTCGGTATCGTTTGTTACTAGTGCATGTGCATGTTTTTCGTGTGCGTGTGTATGTTTGCGTGTGCATGTCTGCGCGTATGTTCGCTCACATATATGTACGAGCTTGTTCGCGCGTGTGTGTGCGCGCGTACGTGTGTGTCCGTGCATGCGTGCATGTGCGTGCGTGCTTGCGTGAGCGTGGCGTGCGTGTGTGTGTGCGCGTGTACCTTTCAGATCAACATACATTAATGATGATCTCGCACGTTGTCTAGCACAACATGCACTGCGCCTCTATAATGCGCTTTATCGTGTTCTGTTTCAGTTTGTAAAACCTGCATCGTTCGTTACCTGGAGACAAGCAAGTACTGCCCAATATGTGACGTGCAGGTACACAAGACACGCCCACTGCTCAATATTAGGTGAGTACAATGGCCTTATTAGCATAATAGCTCCATTCATGGCCGATGTGTGCACAGCTTATATGACAGCAAATGCGTGACTCAGAACAGTGCAGACATGTTACAGTGGCCTGAATACCCGGGCGACGTAGATATAGGGGGGTTAGGAATAGACGGCATGAGTCAGAAGCCTTTGAAGTGTACGCATGGGCAAGAAGCGAAGAGGCTATAGAGAGCGCACTGCACTGCACTGCACTGTACTTGGGACTTCGGCTCTAATCTCACCCGGGGATATGTTAGAATTTTTGTGGCCTCGACCGGGTACATTATTATGCAGTGTCGGCGCAGTAATAGTAAGAAATATTCCCTATGCAGTGTCGCGGGCATTGAGACCAGTGAGGCATATTTTACCTCCGTAAGTGGATACGGCTAAGCCTATTGATTGCTGTGTGTGTGTGAAAGATATTCAAGGTATTGGCCTATGCGAAACAGGGGCTGAGACATTACATCATGCGTGTCAGTAGAGCTGTGACGTATTACGCTATGTGAAGCAGGGGGCTGTGACGTATTACGCTATGTGATGCAGGAAAGCTGTGACGTATAACACTATGTGAGGCAGCAGGACTGTGACGTATTACACTATGTGAGGCAGGAAAGCTGTGGCGTGGTATTACACTATGTGAGGCAGAAGAGCTGTGACGTATTACGTTATGTGAGGAATTGTGTGGGTGTATTATTAAAAACATATGAGTATAAGACCGATTACACGCCGCCAATGTGTACATATCTCAGCAACCAGTAAGAAGGCAATTATTAAATAACTTTATAGACAAGCATCACGCACGATTTTGACAACAAACATCGCGTGAATAAACAACACAACAAGTTTATTATCAATCAAGTTATATATCGTGGAAGTAATATTTGATGCAATATATTCCTTAACTCGGTGGGGCTGTACCGCATTGTATCAGTGATGTTAATTAATATACAACACGCGTACACATGTGTGTGAATCAAATAGTAGTGCGCCCGCCTACACCGATGACCCTTATTGCTATACCTGCTAATTAATCATTGCATATGTTATCTGTGTTATAAAGAGTCGACCATGTGTATATATCGGAGCACGAATGCTATCGAAGTAATCGATAACGACATATATATTGATATTTTCTCCAGCATATTCCCGTCACGACAGGCGATAACGTGTTTAGGCCCAACGTATCGTAGAAATGCGCTACATATAGTCTACGCCGCTTGCGCGACGCTGATATATATATATGTGTGTGTGTAATGGCCTTCAGTGTGATTATAGCATGCAGTGCGAGAGCGGTATGGTATGTCAGACCAATCTCGGCTGTTTTTGAACTCGATATGCCGATAGCTTCTCCTGTTCTCTACTGTGGCTAAATAACTCGGCTGCATAAATCACGTGAAAACACCCACGCATCGCATTGTGCTCGTCGCGGATTAATTTGTCAAACACGACACCCATAATAGATTGAAAAAAACGCGCGCACACGTACACGCACATGTACGCGCGCCGCGCCGCGCTGCTGTTGCTCCTGCTATTATTATCGCCTGCTATTGTTTCCGCGTGATCACGTGAACACGTGCGTGAGCGATGTTATATTTATTACCTGCAGGGTTGGCGGTGGTGGTGGTGATGATGATGATGATGATGATGATGATGGTGATGATGATGATGATGATGATGATGGTGATGATGATGATGATAATGACCATCATCATCATCATCATCATCATCATCATCATCATCATCATCATGACGGAGAGGGCGCGAAGGTGAGGTTGTATTACCTGCAGGGTTGGCGGTGGTGGTGATGATGATGATGATGACGATGATGATGATGATGATGACGGGGAGGGGGTGCGGAGGTGAGGGTGTATTACCTGCAGGGTTGGCGGTGGTGGTGATGATGATGATGATGACGATGATGATG
>NW_014577092.1:393650-394151 GCF_000485595.1 Priapulus caudatus | reverse complement strand
ACGGCCGTGCGGGAAAGTTCCAGAGTCACCATGGTCACACGGGAAGGTTCCAGAGTCACCACGGCCGTGCGGGAAAGTTCCAGAGTCACCATGGTCACACGGGAAGGTTCCAGAGTCACCACGATTGCACATGAAAGTTCCCAAACCACCACGGTCACTCGGGAAATTTGCCGATCCGCTGCGACCTTACGGGAAAGGGGCTGAACCACCTAGGGCGCACGAGAAAGCTCCCGATCCGCTGCGACCTCATGGTAAAGGGGCTGAACCACCTAGAGCGCACGGAAAATCCCCCAATTTAACGCAGTGGCCACACGGGAAGGTGTGCGAGTTCACACCACAGCGGACGCAGGGGAAGAGTCCCGAGTCGGTTCTCCCGCGTCCGCATGGGAAGAGTCCTCCCGAGTCGGTTCTCCCGCGTCCGCACGGGAAGAGTCCTCCCGAGTCGGTTCTCCCGCGTCCGCACGGGAAGAGTCCTCCCGAGTCGGTTCTCCCGCGTCCGCA
>NW_014577092.1:386806-393640 GCF_000485595.1 Priapulus caudatus | reverse complement strand
CAGAGGAGGGGGTCTATATCACATGTAACTGATTGTTGCTGTGTCGTTACAGAGGAGGGGGTCTATATCACATGTAACTGATTGTTGCTGTGTCGTTACATTGGAGGGGGTCTATATCACATGTAACTGATTGTTGCTGTGTCGTTGTTACAGAGGAGGGGGGTCTATATCACATGTAACTGATTGCTGCTGTGTCGTTGTTACACTTACAGAGGAGGGGGGTCTATATCACATGTAACTGATTGCTGCTGTGTCATTGTTACAGAGGAGGGGGTCTATATCACATGTAACTGATTGTTGCTGTGTCGTTACATTGGAGGGGGTCTATATCACATGTAACTGATTGTTGCTGTGTTGTTACAGAGGAGGGTGGTCTATATCACATGTAACTGATTGTTGCTGTGTCGTTACATTGGAGGGGGTCTATATCACATGTAACTGATTGTTGCTGTGTCGTTACATTGGAGGGGGTCTATATCACATGTAACTGATTGCTGCTGTGTTGTTGTTACAGAGGGGACCATTGCAGCTGTTGTTCAGCGTGCATGAGTACCAGCCGGCACGCAAGCGTCTGAAGACAGACAGCGATGGCGTGCCGACGGCGACGCGCACTGATCCTTCCGACCTTCACAAGAATGGCTTCGGCGTCAACGGTGGCTTCGCGTCACAGCTCGTCACCAAGAAGTCGGCTGGTGACCCTCTGGTCGACCGGCTGCCCAGCGGCAAGGGCGGCACCGTGAAGGGTGCGGCCGTGACGTGCTGCGCGGCCGCCATCGCCGGACGACCCGCCACCGCGCAACTCGCCGCCGCACCAGCCGTCGCCACACCACCCGCCCCCACAAAGCCTGCATCGTCAGTGGTGACCCCTACAGTCCGCTCGCCGCCGCCGCCGATCGCTGCGATGATGGTCCACGCGATCACGACGGGAAAGAGCGCCAGCGCGGCGGCGGCCGAAAAGACCGGCGGCGCCCCCGTGCGGCCGCGGTCGTCGGCGAAGCCGTTGGATCTGTCGCGGCCGCCGGAGCTTCTAAACACGTCGCGCTCGATCTGGGACAAGGTGGACAAGATGCGCTATGACGCGGTGTTCGGCAGCGAGGTGGCGGCGGCTCAGGCCGGCGGCGGCGCGCACACCGACAAGAACTGCAATGTCGAGAAGGCGGTGAAGCGGAAGGCCGTCGAGAAGGAGCGCAAGCCAAGGAAGCGCAAGACTCCCGAGAAGCGCGACCAGGGAAGCTCGCCGACAATGACGTCGCCCGCAGAGAAACGCGCCCCGTCACCGCCGCCGCCATCGTCGTCATCTCCGCCGCCTGCCAAGGCGAGGCCGGACAGCAAGACAAAGTCCTCCCCCGAGCAGACAAAGCCTGCTCCTCCTCCCCCGCCCCTGCCGCCACCGCCCACGCCTCCTCCAGCATCAAAGACGTCCGCTCATTCGTCACACCCGCCCGCTCATTCGTCACACCCGCCCGCTCATTCGTCACACCCGCCCGCTCATTCGTCGAACCCGCCCGCTTATTCTGCATTCAAGCCTCCTGTGAAGGCGACGCGAACGCCGGATTTGCTCGCTGGTAAGCCAGCGGCAGAGAGCACCATCTGTCCGCACCCATGGCCGATGATAAAGACACAGGAGGTGGTGACGACGATGACGATGGCGGCGACGACGAACGTGCAGGAGAACCACTATTACCACCACCATCATCACCACCTGGAGGCCATGGTCAGGGCTGGCAAGGAGGCGGTCAGGAAGTCGCACGGGAAAGCTCCTGCATTTTTAGCTCCGTGGCTGCACAGGAAGAGCCCTGATTCGGTTCATCCACACGGGAAAGTTCCTGAGTTGATCCCAGCAAGGATGCAGGGGAAGGGTCCAGAGGGACCACGGCCGCACGGGAAGGTTCCAGAGTCATCATGGCCGCACGGGAAGGTTACAGAGTCACCACGGCTGTGCGGGAAGGTTCCAGAGTCACCATGGTCACACGGGAAGGTTCCAGAGTCACCACGGCCGTGCGGGAAAGTTCCAGAGTCACCATGGTCACACGGGAAGGTTCCAGAGTCACCACGATTGCACATGAAAGTTCCCAAACCACCACGGTCACTCGGGAAATTTGCCGATCCGCTGCGACCTTACGGGAAAGGGGCTGAACCACCTAGGGCGCACGAGAAAGCTCCCGATCCGCTGCGACCTCATGGTAAAGGGGCTGAACCACCTAGAGCGCACGGAAAATCTCCCAATTTAACGCAGTGGCCACACGGGAAGGTGTGCGAGTTCACACCACAGCGGACGCAGGGGAAGAGTCCCGAGTCAGTTCTCCCGCGTCCGCATGGGAAGAGTCCTCCCGAGTCGGTTCTCCCGCGTCCGCACGGGAAGAGTCCTCCCGAGTCGGTTCTCCCGCGTCCGCAGGGGAAGAGTCCCGAGTCGGTTCTCCTGCGACCGCACGGGAAGAGTCCTCCCGAGTCGGTTCTCCCGCGTCCGCACGGGAAGAGTCCTCCCGAGTCGGTTCTCCCGCGTCCGCACGGGAAGAGTCCCGAGTTGGTTCTACTGCGTCCGCACGGGAAGAGTCCTCCCGAGTCGGTTCTCCCGCGTCCGCATGGGAAGAGTCCTCCCGAGTCGGTCTCCCGCGTCCGCACGGGAAGAGTCCTCCCGAGTCGGTTCTCCCGCGTCCGCACGAGAAATCGAAGAGCCCGACGTGGCAGCTGAAGTCGAAGCGTCCCGGCGAGTGGTCGGTGATGAAGGCGGCCGACGCGGCGCGTGGCGCCGTCGCATCGCCGCCCGTCATCGAGAAGCTGAAGATCTCGCCGCCAAAGTTGAGCGACAAGCCGACGTGGCAGGTGATCAAGAGCCCGGGGGACTACGCGGTGGTGCAGAGCAGCGAGGGCGAGCGGCCGCCCGAGCGGCTCGAGAAGCTCATCATCAAGCTGCCGGAGACCTTGAAGACGATCGAGAAGAAGAAGAGCCCCGAGCTGTGCAAGCCCGAGAAGCGGAAGAGTCCGCCGGATGGCGCGCCCGCGCCGTCGGGAAACGGAGACCGGCGCCGCAGCCCCGAGTGGCCGAAGCAGAAGGGCAGCACGAAGCAGCGCAGTCCCGACCGCGGCAAGATCAAGAACTGGCTGACCGACATCAGCGAGCGGCGGCCGGAGCGCGTCGACAAGACCGACCACCGGCACAAGCACCGCACGAGCATCGACCGCAAGATCGACCGGCTCGAGTGGAAGGCCGACAAGCTGGAGCGAGCGATCGAGCGATGTAAGCCGGTCGAGATCGGCGGCGGCCCACGCAGCGACCCCGCCGCCGCCGCAGCCAACGGCCGGCCGAAATCCGACAGCCGCGAGTGTCAGACGGACGACCTGCCGGTCAACGCGGTCGGAGACGACGACGCTGCGGCCGCTGCGCCGACAAACGGAGTGACCGCGCCCGCCGCTGCGGCCGACGGAAAGGAGATGAAAGACCTGAAGGAGATGAAGGTGCAGGTGAATCACGAGGACCTTGCGGGGGCGTCGCAGGCGCCGTCACCCGGCCTCGTCGACAAGACGACGAACACGAGTGAGGAGACGAACGGCGGTGGGAGCGGTGAGGCGGACGCGGGCAGCGACGCAGCGTCGAACGCCGGCAGTGACTCGCTTCTCCCGCAGGTGCCGACCGCCGCCACGCCGTCGCTGCCCAACGGTCACCACAGCGTGCTGGACGGCAGCGTCGACGACGCCGAGAAGGAGAAGATCAAGGAGTGCGCCGACGCGATGATCATGCTGAACAGCGGCGGCCGCGCGCTGGCGCCGCACCCTCCACCCCCGCCGCCTCCGCCGCCGCCCCCGCCACCGCGCGAGTCCTACAGCATCTGCGGCGCCGTGCACGCGGCGCGCGACACGGCCGGGTCGGCGGCGGGGGTCGCACGCGGGGACGAGAGCAATCACAGCGAGACGAGCAGCATCAGCACGGTGATCACAGGCGAGCTGCAGGTCGATCTCGACCGCGAGGACAGCCCGAGCGTGACGTCGCAGGGCGAGTGCGCCATCTAGCTCGACATGCGTATCTACATCTAGATCTCTACATCTACATCGAGTGCATGGTGGCGATCTCGCAACTGTCCTGCACTGTGTGCCGCGGGGAGGCTAGCGAAGCTGTGCTGCGACATCGCTGACGCGGGCGTGCTGAAGAATTCTGAGACGCAGTGACTCCGACGTGGGTGCGCTGAGGAATTCTGAGACGCTGTGTCTCCGACGTGGGTGCGCTGAGGAATTCTGAGACGCTGTGTCTCTGACGTGGGTGCGCTGAGGAATTCTGAGACGCTGTGTCTCCGACGTGGGCGTGCTGAAGGATTCTGAGACGCTGTGACTCCGACGTGGGTGCGCTGAGGAATTCTGAGACGCTGTGTCTCTGACGTGGGTGCACTGAGGAATTCTGAGACGCTGTGTCTCCGACGTGGGTGCGCTGAGGAATTCTGAGACGCTGTGTCTCCGACGTGGACGTGCTGAAGGATTCTGAGACGCTGTGACTCTGACGTGGGTGCGCTGAGGAATTCTGAGACGCTGTGACTCCGACGTGGACGTGCTGAAGGATTCTGAGACGCTGTGTCTCCGACGTGGACGTGCTGAAGGATTCTGAGACGCTGTGACTCCGACGTGGGTGCGCTGAGGAATTCTGAAGAATTATTAGACACTGTGACTCCGACGTGGGTGTGCTATAAAATTCTGAGACGCTGTGACTCCGACGTGGGTGTGCCACGTAATATATTCATGTGCACGGCAACCTGAGAGCAAGCCTGCTAGCAACATGAGAGCAAACAAGCTGGCTTCACTCGCCTGTCTCCTACCTGCTCGCCGATATACTTCTGCGCCGGCAGCACAGCACTGACTGACACGAGGTATCCCCGTCTCATCCTCCTGCTGTAGAAACCCTGCCGCGGATACACGTGCAAACGCGCGTACGTACATGTACTTACGCACACGCGCGTGAGTGGATGCCTGCGTCACGGAGATACTGCTTTGTGCAGGCTGCGTAGCTAGCGGAATATGGACTGCGTTTGCGACAGTGGAAAGGGGGGCAGCTATCTGTCCCGTATAGATTGATTTCATCAGTGCACGGCCTACGCAGCAATTCGTGCTACGACAGACTGGGCGAGAGTGAACGCCTGGCGAAGTCTATCTCTAACTACATAGCACACGATCGTGACTGTAACTAACGCCACCGCCGGGGCAGCGATGCAGCGTGCTTCTCACGACCACAGATTCGGGAGTGAACCGTGGATGAGTTCTATACGCGCGCGGGATCTGTTGCGGTCCTGCTGTGACTCACGAAATCAATCCACCGCCAGGTGTCGTTGACATGCTGTGAGGAAAACGCTGTGTCGCGCAGACAAACTCACGGTTGACACTACCGCGAATATGTATTTGCCACCACAGCTGCAGGGTGTTGGATGTGATGTCCATTGAGACAAGGATGCTGGGTAAAGGTACGGAATACCTGTGTTCGCGGATGCGGGCGTGTTGGGCTGACAACAGTGATGTCCTAGCGCACGCCATGGCGGCACGTGGTGGTAGAGAGACATTGAGGAGTCCTCGTGTCAGCAGTTATATCAGCAATGATGCGCACACTTGCCAACGTCATCAGTATATTCTTCGCGTCTGTGCTGGATAATGAAGATGGCAAAGAAACTCCGTGTCAAATGTGTGGCTAGTGAACTTATATATATATACATATATATAGACACACAGATGGGCCGGTCTGTGTCTTGTGATCGCATATATAGTCACTCAAACTCTAGTTCAGCAGTTATCCCAGTGAGTAGTAATATTATGGATGTATGTGTGTATATAGTCATATACATACGCCTATTCGAGTATGGAATCTTCTGCGTCAACCGTGCGCTGTACGTTTCATCATAATACAGCTCTATCGTGTGTGTGCGTGCGTGCGCGCGTGCGTGCGTATCTGTGTGTGCACACGGCTGTAGAAGCGGAATCAATAAGTTTGGGAACTTTTCGTCAAAAACGGTCACGGTTGTACTAGCCACCGGCTGGCGTGTGAGAAATTACTCTCCTATAAAGGATACCTCGGCTCTCGTCGTGTTCGAGGTAGACGCGTAGCGAGCATCTTCCAACTGCAACAAGCTACCGTCTACGAATGACGCCAACGATCCTGTGACGCTTACTGTGTGCAGATACCGAGTGCAAGATAGATATCTGGTGCGTATCTGCATGTAATATGGATACCTGGTGCATATATGCTGGTAAGATGGATACACTCTGGAGATCTGCACAGAAGATGGATACATTGTGGTTATCTGCACAGAAGATGGATACATTGTGAATATCACCGCGCAAGATGATGGATACCTTGTGTATATATGCATATGCATGGAAGATGGATACCTTGTGCCTATCGGCGTGCAAGATGGATATCTTGTGCATATCTCTGCATTCGAGATAGGTACCTGCTGCACCTATATATTCATGGCAGATGGATGGTTCGTGTGTTATTTACACGCGTGCATGATGGATACGCTGTGCAGGTCTTCAGGAGAGATGGATACCTTGTGCTTATCTAGACGTCGGATGATCATGAGCCTGGATTATGTTGAATGTAGCATGTTTAATGAGGCAGTACAAAAGATCATGAGTAGAGTGGCGTGTGATGCGGAAACGTTTTATTTTGAATGAAAACGCGCATGCGTAGTTATGTAATACGGCTCTAACTAAATATCTCCAGCTACATGCATGATACGCGATCATGATCGTATAAAAAAGTGCTCTGAGCCTCCTCACTCCCGTGACCTGCCTAGACCCTGCTCTCCTCTCTCTCTCTCTCTCTCTCTCTCTCTCTCTCTCTCTCTCTCTCTCTCTCTC
>NW_014577092.1:382644-386796 GCF_000485595.1 Priapulus caudatus | reverse complement strand
TCTCCCGCGTCCGCATGGGAAGAGTCCTCCCGAGTCGGGTCTCCCGCGTCCGCACGGGAAGAGTCCTCCCGAGTCGGTTCTCCCGCGTCCGCACGAGAAATCGAAGAGCCCGACGTGGCAGCTGAAGTCGAAGCGTCCCGGCGAGTGGTCGGTGATGAAGGCGGCCGACGCGGCGCGTGGCGCCGTCGCATCGCCGCCCGTCATCGAGAAGCTGAAGATCTCGCCGCCAAAGTTGAGCGACAAGCCGACGTGGCAGGTGATCAAGAGCCCGGGGGACTACGCGGTGGTGCAGAGCAGCGAGGGCGAGCGGCCGCCCGAGCGGCTCGAGAAGCTCATCATCAAGCTGCCGGAGACCTTGAAGACGATCGAGAAGAAGAAGAGCCCCGAGCTGTGCAAGCCCGAGAAGCGGAAGAGTCCGCCGGATGGCGCGCCCGCGCCGTCGGGAAACGGAGACCGGCGCCGCAGCCCCGAGTGGCCGAAGCAGAAGGGCAGCACGAAGCAGCGCAGTCCCGACCGCGGCAAGATCAAGAACTGGCTGACCGACATCAGCGAGCGGCGGCCGGAGCGCGTCGACAAGACCGACCACCGGCACAAGCACCGCACGAGCATTGACCGCAAGATCGACCGGCTCGAGTGGAAGGCCGACAAGCTGGAGCGAGCGATCGAGCGATGTAAGCCGGTCGAGATCGGCGGCGGCCCACGCAGCGACCCCGCCGCCGCCGCAGCCAACGGCCGGCCGAAATCCGACAGCCGCGAGTGTCAGACGGACGACCTGCCAGTCAACGCGGTCGGAGACGACGACGCTGCGGCCGCTGCGCCGACAAACGGCGTGACCGCGCCCGCCGCTGCGGCCGACGGAAAGGAGATGAAAGACCTGAAGGAGATGAAGGTGCAGGTGAATCACGAGGACCTTGCGGGGGCGTCGCAGGCGCCGTCACCCGGCCTCGTCGACAAGACGACGAACACGAGTGAGGAGACGAACGGCGGTGGGAGCGGGGAGGCGGACGCGGGCAGCGACGCAGCGTCGAACGCCGGCAGTGACTCGCTTCTCCCGCAGGTGCCGACCGCCGCCACGCCGTCGCTGCCCAACGGTCACCACAGCGTGCTGGACGGCAGCGTCGACGACGCCGAGAAGGAGAAGATCAAGGAGTGCGCCGACGCGATGATCATGCTGAACAGCGGCGGCCGCGCGCTGGCGCCGCACCCTCCACCCCCGCCGCCCCCGCCTCCGCTCCCGCCACCGCGCGAGTCCTACAGCATCTGCGGCGCCGTGCACGCGGCGCGCGACACGGCCGGGTCGGCGGCGGGGGTCGCACGCGGGGACGAGAGCAATCACAGCGAGACGAGCAGCATCAGCACGGTGATCACAGGCGAGCTGCAGGTCGATCTCGACCGCGAGGACAGCCCGAGCGTGACGTCGCAGGGCGAGTGCGCCATCTAGCTCGGCATGCGTATCTACATCTAGATCTCTACATCTATATCGAGTGCATGGTGGCGATCTCGCAACTGTCCTGCACTGTGTGCCGCGGAGAGGCTAGCGAAGCTGTGCTGCGACATCGCTGACGCGGGCGTGCTGAAGAATTCTGAGACGCAGTGACTCCGACGTGGGTGCGCTGAAGAATTCTGAGACGCTGTGTCTCTGACGTGGGTGCGCTGAGGAATTCTGAGACGCTGTGTCTCTGACGTGGGTGCGCTGAGGAATTCTGAGACGCTGTGTCTCCGACGTGGGCGTGCTGAAGGATTCTGAGACGCTGTGACTCCGACGTGGACGTGCTGAAGGATTCTGAGACGCTGTGACTCCGACGCGGGCGTGCTGAAGGAATTCTGAGACGCTGTGACTCCGACGTGGGTGCGCTGAGGAATTCTGAGACGCTGTGACTCCGACGTGGGTGCGCTGAGGAATTCTGAAGAATTATTAGACACTGTGACTCTGACGTGGGTGTGCTATAAAATTCTGAGACGCTGTGACTCCAACGTGGGTGTGCCACGTAATATATTCATGTGCACGGCAACCTGAGAGCAAGCCTGCTAGCAACATGAGAGCAAACAAGCTGGCTTCACTCGCCTATCTCCTACCTGCTCGCCGATATACTTCTGCGCCGGCAGCACAGCACTGACTGACACGAGGTATCCCCGTCTCATCCTCCTGCTGTAGAAACCCTGCCGCGGATACACGTGCAAACGCGCGTACGTACATGTACTTACGCACACGCGCGTGAGTGGATGCCTGCGTCACGGAGATACTGCTTTGTGCAGGCTGCGTAGCTAGCGGAATATGGACTGCGTTTGCGACAGTGGAAAGGGGGGCAGCTATCTGTCCCGTATAGATTGATTTCATCAGTGCACGGCCTACGCAGCAATTCGCGCTACGACAGACTGGGCGAGAGTGAACGCCTGGCGAAGTCTATCTCTAACTACATAGCACACGATCGTGACTGTAACTAACGCCACCGCCGGGGCAGCGATGCAGCGTGCTTCTCACGACCACAGATTCGGGAGTGAACCGTGGATGAGTTCTATACGCGCGCGGGATCTGTTGCGGTCCTGCTGTGACTCACGAAATCAATCCACCGCCAGGTGTCGTTGACATGCTGTGAGGAAAACGCTGTGTCGCGCAGACAAACTCACGGTTGACACTACCGCGAATATGTATTTGCCACCACAGCTGCAGGGTGTTGGATGTGATGTCCATTGAGACAAGGATGCTGGGTAAAGGTACGGAATACCTGTGTTCGCGGATGCGGGCGTGTTGGGCTGACAACAGTGATGTCCTAGCGCACGCCATGGCGGCACGTGGTGGTAGAGAGACATTGAGGAGTCCTCGTGTCAGCAGTTATATCAGCAATGATGCGCACACTTGCCAACGTCATCAGTATATTCTTCGCGTATGTGCTGGATAAGGAAGATGGCAAAGAAACTCCGTGTCAAATGTGTGGCTAGTGAACTTATATATATATACATATATATAGACACACAGATGGGCCGGTCTGTGTCTTGTGATCGCATATATAGTCACTCAAACTCTAGTTCAGCAGTTATCCCAGTGAGTAGTAATATTATGGATGTATGTGTGTATATAGTCATATACATATGCCTATTCGAGTATGGAATCTTCTGCGTCAACCGTGCGCTGTACGTTTCATCATAATACAGCTCTATCGTGTGTGTGCGTGCGTGCGCGCGTGCGTGCGTATCTGTGTGTGCACACGGCTGTAGAAGCGGAATCAATAAGTTTGGGAACTTTTCGTCAAAAACGGTCACGGTTGTACTAGCCACCGGCTGGCGTGTGAGAAATTACTCTCCTATAAAGGATACCTCGGCTCTCGTCGTGTTTGAGGTAGACGCGTAGCGAGCATCTTCCAACTGCAACAAGCTACCGTCTACGAATGACGCCAACGATCCTGTGACGCTTACTGTGTGCAGATACCGAGTGCAAGATAGATATCTGGTGCGTATCTGCATGTAATATGGATACCTGGTGCATATATGCTGGTAAGATGGATACACTGTGGAGATCTGCACAGAAGATGGATACATTGTGGTTATCTGCACAGAAGATGGATACATTGTGAATATCACCGCGCAAGATGATGGATACCTTGTGTATATATGCATATGCATGGAAGATGGATACCTTGTGCCTATCGGCGTGCAAGATGGATATCTTGTGCATATCTCTGCATTCGAGATAGGTACCTGCTGCACCTATATATTCATGGCAGATGGATGGTTCGTGTGTTATTTACACGCGTGCATGATGGATACGCTGTGCAGGTCTTCAGGAGAGATGGATACCTTGTGCTTATCTAGACGTCGGATGATCATGAGCCTGGATTATGTTGAATGTAGCATGTTTAATGAGGCAGTACAAAAGATCATGAGTAGAGTGGCGTGTGATGCGGAAACGTTTTATTTTGAATGAAAACGCGCATGCGTAGTTATGTAATACGGCTCTAACTAAATATCTCCAGCTACATGCATGATACGCGATCATGATCGTATAAAAAAGTGCTCTGAGCCTCCTCACTCCCGTGACCTGCCTAGACCCTGCTCTCCTCTCTCTCTCTCTCTCTCTCTCTCTCTCTCTCTCTCTCTCTCTCTCTCTCTCTCTCTCTCTTGCTCTTTCTCTCTCTCTCTCTCTCGCTCTCTCTC
>NW_014577092.1:374011-382634 GCF_000485595.1 Priapulus caudatus | reverse complement strand
CTCTCTCTCTCTCTCTCTCTCTCTCTCTCTCTCTCTCTCTCTCTCTCTCTCTCTCTCTCTCTCTCTCTCTCTCTCTCTCTCTCTCTCTCTCTCTCTCTCTCTCTCTCTCTCTCTCTCTCTCTCTCTCTCTCTCTTCTCTCTCTCTCTCTCTCTCTCTCTCTCTCGCTCTCTCTCGCTCTCTCTTTCTCTTTCTCTTTCTCTCGCCGTCTCTCTCTCCCTCTCTGTGCGTGCGCGTGTGCGTGCGCGTGCGTGACTGTTCGTGCGCTTGTGTGTCCGCGCGCGAGCGGTTGTGCGTGAGCGCGCGCGCGCGCGCGTGCGTGAGTGCGTGCGTGCGTGCGTGCGTGCGTGCGTGCGTGCGTGCGTGTGTGTGTGTGTGTCTGTCAATTGCTCTATCTCTCTCTTTCTCACTCTCTCTCTCTCCGCGCTGTCTCTCTCTCCCTCTCTCTATTTAGCTCGATCTCTCTATCTTTCTTTCCTTCTGTTCTTCAATATCTCTCTCTCGTACGCGTACTCTCACGCATTCGCGCTCACGTACTTTCACCTCCTAATAACCACTATCAAAACGCATATTCACACGTGCATCATACAGCGTAACTGTGATGACTGCTAAATATTGCATGAAGAACCTTGCCGGTAGCATCTGTCCTTATCATCAACCTCCGGCAAAGATCTGTATACCGCCAACAGCTGCGTAGCAAAAAGCTTTTCCATTACGCAAACACAATTCATCTTTGTTTGATTTTAATTAGCTTGCGTTGATAATTCATGTACAGTAAATAAAGTTCCATATTCGGAAGTTGTGTATTTTTACATAAACGAGAAGCCAGTTTCACATCGCAGTCTCCTCCTCTCGTGTGCTCGCTGTCGCGTGCGTGCTTTTTCTCCCCTTCTCTCACTGTCTCTGTCGGGACCCCTCTCTCATTCTAGATCTCGCCATCTCCTCTCTTTTTTATATCTATATCACTCTTCTCTCTCTCGCGCGCGCGCTCTCTCTTTCTCCCTCTCCCCCTCATCTCTTTTATATCTATATCATTCTCTTCTCTTTCTCTCTTTCTCTCTCTCTCTCTCTCTCTCTCTCTCTCTCTCTTTCTCTCTCGCTCTCTCGCTGGCTCTATCTCTCTCCTTTTCTCGATCCAGATCTCGCTCTCGCCCTTCCCCTCCCGCTCAGGCTCTTCCTTTTCTCTCTCTCGCTGTGTTGAGTGTGTTCGCACTCTCCACACTCTCTCCGTGTGTAAGTTACCATCGTAGAAAACATTCCAGAACCTAATATTGAATGCATAACATTGTACGAAGAGTGTAAGAAATTTTCTTTAATATTACACACGCAGATACACACGCACGTACGCGCGTGCACACACTGTGTACATTACCATCTATGTGAGTGTAATACTACGGTTTCCACACGCGATCGTAGAAGGCTGGACCGCTCGTCGACGGCACTGTTGATAAAAGACTAGGAAGATCTTTATATAATGGCGGGCTCCTCGTGCCGGTAGAAACAGGTCATTAAATGCTAAGCTGTTAAAGCAAAAGCCGCAAGCACGTTTAAAAGCGTCGCGGCGTGATCATCTGCTACGGTTATGAACTCCAATCCTCATTACATGCATATATCTATATATATATATATATATAATCATATATACATGTATATATATTCATGTATATATGCGTTAGGATACGCCGCTATATCCTGGGCGCGGTTATAGATGCAGGACCCAAAACAAGTGCTGTATTATGACGTCGTTGCCAACACTAATAGACTGCCTTTGAAAACAAACGCAGAGTTCGCGTTAGCTGACGTTGGTTGACGTTCTGTATATAATTACCCTAGTTGATTACCCTTATGCGGATATACTGCGTCGTCTGTTCGCTGAGCAGCATTATGGTCGATGTGATGTGATAGTTAGGTGCATATACGTGTAAAATATGGCGGCCAATTTGGACCTTGTATATTATAATCAAGTTTGTCGCCCTGCCGTTGTACGTCCCGTATATGATATCTATACACGCCAGCTCTAGTACTGTATAGCCTTCATTGTTTCGCTTTACGTATTGCGGGACAATCGAGACTGTGTAGTGAGTGCTAGGGATGCCAACACACGTACTCTCTGTATGATATAACACGCAGTGGGTTGTGTTAGTATATATAGGTAACGACCAAGCTCTCGGCACGACGAGAGATACTACTGCTGCATGATGGCGATAGACATGCGATTACACCGATGATAAGGTTATGTGTAAATACTTAGAAAGTGTACATTTAGTTTTTAACGCAATTACGATGAAAGCGGAAGCTAAATGCTGGCAGAATACCCGAGTAATTTTACTTCAGTTCTGTTCGACTATTATTATAATTATTATTATATTATTATTATTTTAGTATAGAAATACAGGATCATGCTGTGTTGACTTCTATATAATGCACGCGGTTGTAATTGCTATCGTTGTTGTTGTTGTTGAATTTTGTTTTCTCTTTTAAGTTCAGCCGTTCACGCTGATCGGATTAAACATGGGTCTCACTGCTGCAAGCTGTCTCAATCCCCGGCGCTATCTAGTAGCTGACTAGCTAAAAATTCCTCGTTCTTCCTGTGCGACATCGAATGTGGTCGAATTTAAACCCAACTGGATGTGGTCGCCTATGGTGTTTGCGAGTTAACGAGAGTCAACGTTGTAACGCGTGGTTTCGTTGTATAGCTTGTCATCATACCTAATCCAATAGCGTTTCATCGTACCGACTCAAAATGTTCGTGTGGTATTCATCGCCCCCGGAGCATAAGGTTTTCTTACAGGCGAGCAAAGAAATGCTTATGCTGTATGTACCTGATGTTTCCCAGATTATGTACTCGACCTGTTACTCCTTGCAGCAGTTTGGCTGATATCTTATACGGAACGTGCTGTGCGTTTTCAACTCTGGTGTTCCACATACGAGTCAAACATTTTTTTGTTTACAGAGTTTAAGCCGTTTTCTGTGTACGTTTCATGTTTACATTTCCGTATGCGTTGTTGTTGATGTTGTTGTTGTTGATGACGATGTTGATGTTGTTGTTGCCGCTGGTGATGTCGGCCAAAGGTAGATCCGGTCAACGACGGCGTTTAGGTGTGGGTATCAGCCATCAGGTACGCCGTCTGATGGCGCGTGCACACGTGTCCGAGGGCTGGTGACCCACTCCCCTTCCCCCCGCTCCCTGCGTAAGGCGATCGGCCTCCGAACGTACTCTACAGTCAGTAAAATACCCGGCGATCGATGGCGCGAATTACAACACGCTCTCCCACACGAGAATTTCTCATTTTCTAGCTGCGTACATACATTCCTGTCACTTTTATAGTGGGATCGCGTGACGATGTCTTCTATCGCACATATGCCTGTAAATCTATGCCGATGATACACCACCATGTACAGGGCGGCTAGTTAGCGTAAGACCTGGTCGAAATGCGGGGGGTGTTCTCAGCAGAGATTTACAGTGCAAGTGTTAGGGCCAGTTACTATTGTGTATTACTGGCAAAGATGTAGTATTAACCTGTATAAATTGAGTTTGATTTGTTATATGTTGATTGGTGACATGTGTATTACTGTATACTGTGACAAAACTCATTATTGTAAAACAAAATTTATAGAAACCTAGCTTGTTCTGCGTTTGATGTTTGTCGAGAGAAAAATTAAACACTACCAATATGTACTGGACTTTATACCCATTACAAATAAGCTGTACAAAGTAGTAATAACTCAATGGGAATGATAACTCTATAGTAGTAAGAGGATTACCATAATTATTACAAGTTTGTTCATTATGGTACTCCTGATATTATCAGGAGATTATGCTAAAGAGTGGTTGGCTTAGAGTGTAACCAGATCGAAACAGAAAATCCATCACATCTACGCTAAAAAAAATCACAACAGTGATAAATATGAAATCAAAACACGAAGCTGTTTACTAGTTCATTAGAACAGTGGCACAGACAAAATTTTCAGACGTCTTTTTTTATACATTATTAATAAACAGGTTTCACTCACGTGATCCTTATATGAACTGATGCACGAGCAAGGGGTAAGAGGCTGCAGAATGAACTGATCCCCCTGTCAACAGCTGAGTGAGTTCGAGTCATGTTACTCAATTAGAAGTGAAAACGCATGCGCTTGCTCATTATGCACTCATCACCCAGGCTCACGAAAGCAAGTTTGAACTGTCATCATTAACAATCGAATAAGACGCGGGCTGCTCAGAGGGAATGGTAAAAAAACATGATTGCAAACTGCTTACAGGCTAGATCTCTTAACTTCCGACCTTTAAACCTTAACTCCCGCTGAACACAACGGTTTTTATAGTCCATCAAACTCTGATGTTTGTAGAGGTTGGGGACTTTGTCTAAAATTAGGAATATTGTACAAAGAAGATCCAGTCACGCTAAAGAACTCTTATCACTCCATTGCATACTTCATACATTTTTCTATTTAAAGCCTCAACATACACCACTACATCACAGCAGGGATCGAAATTAATGCGAGCCCAGAGTCAAATACTCATTATTTTCTTGTTGGACTCCTGATTTGATAGCATCAGGGGTCCAGTTTGCTATACATGACAACAACAACAAAAAACATTTTACACAATAATGCGTTTAGTGTTTTAAAATCATGTTCTGCAGCAATGTACAGCAGATAACATATCCATTTATCTTTAGATCTACTACTACTACTTTATTCTATTACACTATAATAACTGTTCTTTGTAGGTGAATTGAAGCCTGCTAGAGGAAATGTATCAAAATTCCCATGCATTCAGCCTTACAGCTGGGCTATCTTCTCTAAAGACTTGGTGGCATCCTTCAGTTTCCCAACTAGATCCTGGAAACACACAAATGGCTAAGCAATCACAAATACTGTGAAAAAGTGTCTAATTATATAACATTCACCTTGAATCTGTCAGTAGGAAGACTGTGTTTATTTAAGTATCCGCCAAGGTATTTGGGTTTGCGCCTTTCACGTTACTCACTTGAACAATGGAAAGGGAAACACAGCATTCTGTGAGCATCTTAGAGCTGCCCACACGCGCAATAAAGAATAGAAATAATGGAATAGAATAGGATGGAATTGCGCAGGGGTCACGTTGACAGTTCTGTCTGCTTGGAAGGAACGGAGTAGCGAGTGACAGCGTGATTGTAGGGTACACGTGTGGCTTGTCACAGTAGCAACAGCCGGGTCAGTGCTACATTAGAATCCGCAGTCTGGGATAATAGGATTACGAATAAGGATAGGGTTATGGTTATAGTTAAGACAGTGTCGATGATGATGACGAGGATGGCGGCGGCGACGACGGCGATGGCGACATCGCCGACGACGACGACGACGACGACGACGACGACGACGACGACGACGACGACAATGATAATGACTATGCCAATGATGACAACAGTGATGACGATGATGATGATGATGATGATGATGATGATGATGACGATGATGTATGTACGAGAGTCCTAGAGTATACCTGGGCTACCTCAGCCTTACCTGCAGTTGTTCCATGGTACACGAGAACTGTATATCATGCAACTCAGTCTCGCCTGACCTCTGGGTCTTTAGATCTATCAGGTACACAGGCTCATTCACCTTGTCACGATTGCTATCCTGTACAAAGTGACACGCAGAACGATTGATCCACAAATCAGATGACGTTTGCGTCTAAATAGACTGTTTCGGATTTGAAAAAAATAGAAATTTAAACACAATCCTAACTATTATAGAAGAGCGATACTATTTTATTAGTCATTATAACATCGTGCTGCCATCTATCGGGTAAGAAAAATTGTATAAGTTGCAAAATCCAGCGTATGCTGTATTCATGCCACACTTTATCAAGTTCTGCTTGTATGATGTAGGCCAGGCCTATAACGACAATATACGACATGAGTATGTTGTAACGGAGTAGATTGTGCATGTAGATAACAGGATATTTTGCAGTGTAACTAGCAATACAATTTTAATTAGTACAAAGAAGTACCAATAACTAGAATAGATTAAGCACCTTAATGCAGTAGTCGAGTCTCCAGTCCACGTCAACTATGTGAGGGGGGTAGAGACCTATGCCTCCCAAATGGGTTCTGATCTGTGCTTTGTGTTCCTATAATTCACAAAGAAATGCTCACAGAACTGTGTTTCACAATCACTATTCCCGAACAAGCCAGGACCAACCGCATTATTTGGGCAACAGCCTATAATTATTACAATGGATCCGTTAAATTATTTTTGCCCAAACCACATCATTTTAGTGAATTAAAAGTGCCCCAAATAAACTCTACCTAGATCTATATCATGACTTGCCTGCCAGTACTCAATCGTAGATCATAAACAGCTGTCAATTTCTAGGAAGCAGGTGGGTACTTCAAATTAATTTTTGTTCTCGTACATAAATATAGATTCTTACAAAACCTCTTAGGCCATGAGAATTGAGGTATGAGTTTCCCGTCCACCGCCCGCATGCCGTCAGAGCCACCGCCGAAAATATTCATTATTTCAAAAGTATTTCATTATTTTCATTTTTAAATCATTAAAACCCAAGTTGTCCATTCAGAGCGATTAAAACATACATTAATACCAACCAATACAACAGCATGCTGACGTTACGTATCCTGAGTACATCGACTTACAGCCCGATCCCCAAAAACGTGCCAGGCTACAGTTGGAAATGGTAACCAGCCAAGTAGACTGGTACTCGCTCCCACCTCGATTACTTGATGGGAGGGAGTAAGCCGAGAGGTGGGACGACCGGGTACCAGTCTACCAGCCAAGCTGTTCAGCGAGACATCTGGTGATACACTATAATTGAGCCACATACAGTAACAGATGCTCTGATTGGTCAGGAACTCATCATTGCGCCAAGATTGACCAATGGAAATTGTTCTCTCTGCCGTGTCTTTTCCGGATGTTCATAAATTATAAATGCTCCGAATTGTCAATAAATTTGCAATGCTGAATGCCGTAAGTATTTCTCAATGAATATAGAATCTGATGAGTTTGAAGAAAATATTCGACCACGGATAATAAAATATGAATTATTACACACATGTATGCGGATGTCGCATGAACAATGGGTTAACTACAAATATTAAATGAATAATGAAAAATGAAAAATGAAAAAAAGCCTCCTCACTTTTCAAAATATCTCGGACGGGAAACTCATACCTCAATTCTCATGGCCTTATCATTGTTATAACGGATCACGCGAAGTTGAGAATGGAAACTTCTGGACATAGGTAAAGCATGAGAAGTATGAATGTATATTTCCAAAATATCTATAGGCTAGGCATACCAAGAATGATTTCGTGACACTTGATAGCCGATCAGGGCTGAACCTACAGTCTTCTAAAATGGCCCTAAAATAGATGAATTCAGAATTCATACGCATAGACAAAATAATATCACAGTCAGACTGAGTCAATCCTGTTTTGTTTAAAAGGGGACCATTACTATAGTGATTAGCGCATATTTACAGTTATACTGGATCTAAATTATACTACATGCAGTATTGAAATATATAATATATACAGTTATATATAGTGTCATAATACACTCACATTGTAGAGTATTCTTCCTCTTTAACATGTATGAAACACCAGATCTCTGTCAATTTACTACAATGACATACGCTAATTATTTGCAAGAATTAAACTTTATTTTGCTACTAGCATTACGTAGAGTACTGCACATCAGTTAACTCACGAATGCCTTGTGTGTGTTTGTGCGATTGCATGTCTGTGTGCACGCTTCTGTACATGTGTCTGTGCAACATAGAAATGCTGACAAACTCACATTTGATTTGTGTGAAAGACATGGAATAGAACTAACTTATGAGAATAATTAACATGAGGATATGCTTAAATAAACAAATGCATTCAGGAGTACAATATCATATTATATATATACTATATACTATAGATATATTCAAGAGCGATAAAGAGCGAGACGTGTACAACGGTGATTTTAAATGCTTAAACATCGTTGCTGCATTGTTTGCAGTATTATCGAATTAATAAACTTTCCCCATTTTAATTTGACGGATTCTTTACAAGTATTATGTGCATCAGCTGTCCTACCTTGCTAATATAAACCACACCGCATGTCCTTACGATGCCCTACGCTGAGCATAGGAACCGGTGTTGAAGAAATTACTATTGTTTCCGGCCGAAAACCCGACGTCGAAGATACCTGCTGGACTGCGACTGTCTCTCGCCTCTTGATGGCCAGATGCCTGTGTTGCCTACCGGTCGCCGCTGAGTGTAGCGCACATGTGGAGCGCGTTGACTCACGTCGCTACTGCCAGAGTTTACTATACATCCAGAGTGAGGGTAGAGCACAGACCTTGGGCTGGTCATGCACTATGTGCAATGAATAACAGACCTCATTCATTCATATGATGTCAATCATGCACACGGAAACACGGCGACGGTTTTCCCGAAAGCTTATCTCAAAGCGAGAAGACCAGTCGCACTCCACGCAGCGTATCTCGAAGTCGGTCTTCGGCCCAAATACCAGATTTCTCTCAGACCCCGGCTATTATCTCAGGTAAGGGCATCGTCATCCAGTGACATCTGCGCGTCTTGGTTATTATATAACAAGGTAGACAGCCTG
>NW_014577092.1:354199-373986 GCF_000485595.1 Priapulus caudatus | reverse complement strand
TGGTGTACGTGCGTGACGTGTACGTGCGTGCACCGCTGTACGTGCGTCGCTATCTCGCGTGTACGTGTACGTGCGTGCGTACGTGCGTGCCTAACCTGCGGTGTACGTGCGTGTATCTGCCGATGTAGTGCGTGTACCGCCGCTGTCACCCCTGCCGTGTCACTCCTGCCGTGTACACGCTGTACTTCGCGTGTCCAGTCTCGCCCGTGTACCGCGTGTACGTGCGTGTATCTGCGTGTACGTGCGTTGTATCTGCGTGTGACAGTGCGGTAGTCCACCGCGTGTACGTGCCGTGTACCCGCGCTCTACGTGAGTGTCATCTCCGTGTATCTCCGTCTCACCCGCGTTACGCCTTGCGGTTGTATCTCGCCCTCGTACGCTGTACGTGCGGTGTATTCTGCGGTGTACGGGTACGTGGTGTATCTGCGTGTACGTGTCTGTGCGTGTATCTCGTGTACTGCGTCGTACCGCGTGTACGATGCGTGTACCTGCGTGTACGTGCGTGTACGGGGTGCGTGTACCTGCGTGTACGTGCGTGTATCTCGCTGTACCCGCGTGTACGTGCGTGTATCCTGCCGTGACGTGCGTGTACGTGCGTGTACCCCATCTGTGCGCGCCTGCCTGAGCAGACCATTGTTTACAAAATTGCCTAGCTTAGGCCTTCGCTTTTGCGTGTGTGACCCAGTCATGGAATATAATTAAGAAGGTCTATAAGCCCAAAGCGGTACTAGTAGAGTGCAGCGAACTCTTGTCCTAGCGACTCATCGAAGCCGCATATCGGAAAACACTTGGGGTATCGCGTTAGATGCGATGCGGTTCCTACTTGTCCACAAACACATTTCTCTTAACTACGACCGCTTACTGCGGGCGACTTAGGCGTCACGAGCCCGGACGCAGTGAACATTGCCAAATCCGTCGCAGAAGTTTAATACAATTCAAGACACTCCATGATAACCACAGTGAGCTTGCATGCGCTATTCTTTACTTTGAGAATAATGGCATTATCTCGAAGTAACAATCGTAATCTATGCGCGATTGTTTGTGAGTGGAGCGTTTGTTGGCCGTAACAGTGTATGTTTGAAACTGTATTCAGTGTACATTTTTATATGATGCTTGTACATATTACGCATTAAAAGAACAATTAATAGATTCATTAAAATTATCATAATAAGTAAAGAGCATGTTTAAAAGCTACACGAATTGGTTAGCTTTATATGAACTGACTGCAATATTTTTCCGGATGCATATAAAAAGTTCTATAGATCCGGTATTCTATAAATTTTATTATAATTCTATATCAAAATTTAAAATTTTAAATTTGTGCGTCATTCAGGAAACGGGAAAGATACTGGCCCAGATACAGGCTTCTTTCAATACTCTTTAAATAGACCTATTTCCGTTAGTATCTAAAAGCTACATTAGTTTGCTACTTGTATTTTATTACATTTTTATGTTTCATGATTTACACAGTACAGACCGTAAATCTATGCGTGTATGAGTAATACGCGCCGCGCGTCAGTGCTGTGTGCGCTGTGTATGTGTGTGTGTGTTGTTGTGTGTGGTGTGTGTGTGTGTGTGTGTGCGTGTGTGTGTGTTGCGAGTGTGTGTGTGTGTGTGTGTGTGTGTGTGTGTTGCGCGCGTGTGTTGTGTGTGGTGTGGTGTGTTCGTACGTGCGTGCCGATTGCGTTTGCGCGTCGTGCCGCCGCTGGCACGTGCTGTGTGTGAGGGAAGTGTATCGCTGCACTTACTTACCACCCTACACTACTTTTGAACACAATCAATTACTTGTCGCTCCCTATCTATTTACGAAAATCTCCTTGGTGACACGCCCTTTTCGATTTAAGAGACTGCAATTTTGCTTCGCCTGATTTTGCCATGCTCGATTAACAATTCACTACTTAGAACAACATTCAAGCTGTTGCTTGGATTTACACTGAAGGAGTCTTGCCCTTCTCTTATGGGCGGCTGAGGTGTGGGTGTTCACCGAAGTTGGAACATCCACATTAATGTGTCTGTTTATGCCCCCTACTGGAAATATGGTACAACATCTTTTTGGCCGGTATACTGAGGGTGTTCCGTTTCAACCGTTAATGAATTCATTGTTCAATGTTCCCTTTCAATGTAATTCATGCCACACATAATGTAACAATGTATCTTTCGAGAAATCTCTGAAATATTGCAGTGATAAAAAATACAGAGACTATTTTGCAATTTCTTATATGTCTTTGCTAACCGGTGGAAACCCATATTAAAAGTTCGGTTACTTTGTAGCCGCGGCACAGCCGGGCTATCTCTTGCCAGTGTTACATATAATTCACATTCGACACTGCAAAAGAAGTTCAGGTACTAAGACAGATTTAATTTCTCTATTGTTTATATAAGGAAGACCATGTGTTTCACACTTTTTTCACAGAAATCACTGTGCTGAACTATATTAACACTCTTGGTACAACTTTTACAATCACAGAATGAGCATTTTTTGGCAGATTGTCAATATGCCGTGCGTGTAGGTATGTGTGTGTGTGTGCGTGCCGTCCGCCGTGCGTGCGTGTGTGTGTGTGTGTGTGTGTTGTGTGTGTGTGTGTGTGTCGTGCTTGTGTGCGGTATTGCGCACTGTGTGTATTGCGACGTGTTGTCGTATGCGTCATGTATGCTGTGAGTGCGTTGTATTGTGTGCCATGGCGCGCGCGTGCGTGGTTTTGTGTTTCATGTAGTGCGTCGTCGGGGTACGTGCGCGCGGCGCGCGTGAGTGGTGTGGGCGGGATCGGAGGCAATTGCGGTAAATTTTGCGGGAAAGGCGGGATCGTCCACCAGATTCACAGTTGCTTCTCGAACACAGGATGCAACTACGCTATGTAGTACTCGAGTGGCTTACACTAATTTACATATACCGCCGTACACAGTTGAATTCTAGTTTGGTCTACTGTATAGATTAGATTAGCCTGTTACCTTTTCTTATATGCATCGCTTTTATTACGTACTATTCCAACAGCATTGGTTTCGCTCTTACGCGACGTGTTGACCGTGTTACGCTGCTGCACATAGCATCCGTTTAATATGGCCTTCGCCAATAAGGATATAGCGCGATGCATATAAAGGGAAATTTTACACGTATATTACATTGTATAACAAATATTATATTACATATATACGATTTCAATCAAAATATTATCAACATCTATAATACATTTTTAGCTCTGATATTATTTATACCGCAGTGAATCAGCAGGTGTCTTTAACTAACGTGTGCACTGCTATGCCATGGTATACATTGACCGGCTTCCCTTAATAACTTGACCGGTTAAGCACGTTACACCACGCTTACACGCGTTCACCGCACGTGGCCACCGCTCACACGAGTGCGACATAAGCCGCGTTCACACGTAGCAAAGAAATCCGGTATTTAGCGTTCACACGAGGCAAAATTTGCGCGGTCCAAGAGAATACGGTATTTAAACCGATTCCGGTATTTGATGTAAATACGCGGCTTCCCAGACCCCGAATAATTTGCCGTGCTGAGACAATATCCGCGATCTCTTGGACCGCGCATTTCCTCGTGTGAACGCTAAATACCGCGCGATTTCTGGAGCCGCGTATTTTATAGCACGGGGTACGCGCTCGACAGTTCCAGTGTAACGCAAGTGGAACTGATCCGAGCGCGGTACAGTCTCTTACGGGTATGTTATCGCAGTTGGGTGCCGCATTGCATTGTTTATTTCGCATTGTTCGTTGTGATCTGTTTAAAGCAGCTCGCAGCTCGCCAAATACCTATTTCTGGAGCGCGAATCAGCGTGTGAAACGCTCGGCGAGTATTTGGGTCTCAGATTCGGTATTTCACAAATACCGTATTTCATAAATACGAGTCTCGCTGTGGAACGAGACCTATAGATAAGATTCAGGAATGCCTACGAATATAAGACATACTCTCTTTATACACTCCTGTCTAATACTGTAAAAATATAGAAAAAGGCGCCGGTTTTGGCTATTGTGTAGACTAATGTGTATTATATTTATTTTGGATATTTATGTATTTACTTTTAGTTTAAGTTATTTATTAATAATTTACTACGGATTGAAAAAAGACAAAGGACAACTGTAGTGGTAATCCTACATACATTTAGCTTAATTCTAAGGATAGAGTCGCTAAACAATGAGAAATAAAATACTGAAGAGGCAAATAATGGATTCTGACAAGAACAGTTTGAAATGATTCCATGGATCCTCTATGTTGTCAAAGGCTCTGGACATACGACATGGTGGTGTTCCGTCGGCCGAGAATGAAGGGTTTTGTGGGAATATAACTCTGAACACCTTAACGTAAAGCCTGACCATTGCAGCCGACGGAAGTTGTGATGTCTAGATTAAGGCCAGCGGGACTATTCCATGGGCCTTATAAATAGCGCATTGCACACTCGAGCTAACTCGGAAAATCGGAGGCGCTTGAACATACACCCTGTGGTCTGTTGGAGATTGATAGGATCCTCGAGATCAACACATTCCACTTCTTTTTCCAGCCCACGACTATATGTGATCAATGACGCGTGGAACAACGTTGCTCGTAAAGCCAGGAGTGTTCCGCCTGCAGAGGCTTGGTGGGGGATGAATGTATTCTTCAGGAGCCACGATGCTCGTGACACCAACTTTGAGCTGGAGCCTGTGGATATGAACAGGCTCGGTAGGAAGGGATACAGACATATAGACATATAGACAAGTGGAGGGACAATGGCCGTTTACAGATGCGCTGCGAGTCTGTGAGGCGCGTATAGCCCGAGAATAGGTGAATGGTCTGAAATTTTAAAATTTTCATATGGACATAAAGCTTCTCTTCGTGTATTGCTGGCATTGCACAATGTTACATTAGTACATCGCATGCTGGAAAAAGCATGAACCGTGCAGGAATGATATGTGCATTAATGTAACAACACTTGTTTATATACATAATTTAGATGTATGGTGATGCAGCAATACATTCAATGTCAAAGAATAAATATATCTATTCGGTCTGTGTGGCGGATGGGAAAACTCGCTTTTTTAGTTATTTTGTACAATGAATAGTCGCGCTGTGTATTTTTAAATAACTTATAACCAAATTCAGGAAATTGTTGGAGGCAGGCGCCCCATTGCCCCCCTCCCCCCATTCCTACGGGCCTGGGATATGAACAGCAGGAAAGTCAAGGGAGTTTGCCAAGTTAGCCAAGTTCCCAAGCGAGTTGAGAAAAACTCGACTTGGGCATGCATATGCAGTCTCAGATGTGTCGGCCGAACAGTATCGATGCGACTTGTAGGTGGTGCGATCCCCCTGGAATCTATTGCAGTAGCTTAAGAGTCGTATCACCAAACTGCCATCGCCTCCTTTGAGGCGAAGGAATGCGCACTCAGGAAAGCCACCTGGCGAGATTTGCTAGTAACGTGCCATGTCAGGAAAAACAGATCTCATTGAGGTTCTCCGATGACTTACTACCACAATCTCCTTGATCATTTCTGATTTGACATTGGTATTTGGAGTTCACCTCGCCTATTGCTCAGATTTAGAGAGGATGTTTAGAGAGACTCCAGGCAGCTATGATTCGCCTCGTAGATAGACCGCTCATTTTTGCGGCAAGTCCAAGCTTTCTGGTTCTTTACATGTGGCTAGAGATAAGCATGAAATTGACACATGCCTTGATCTTATTTGCTCGGCTCCCACGGGGTATCGCCCTGAAGTCTGCGGTCTGCCAACAGGGGTCTGTAGCCTCGGGGCGTGGCGAAATGCTGCGAGTTTTTGGGTGCAAGCTGCAGAACAATTAAACACACAGCACACACACACACACACACACACACCACCGCGCGCGCTGCGCACGCACGCACGCACGCAGCACGCACACGCCGCACGGCATCACGCACCACGCAGCACGCACCACGCACACGCGACACGCACACACACACCCACACACACACACACACACACACAAAACACACACACGCGCGGCGCGCACACGACACGCGCCAACACAGACACACAAAACACAACACACAACACACAACACACAACACACAACACACAAACACAACGCGACGCGCGCCACACAACACACACTACACATGCAGACACACAAACACCAATACACACTACACACACACACACACACACACACAACACACACACACACACACACACACACGCCACACCACACACATACTATACTATATATACTATATAATCATATATTATAATATCTATACTATAGTATATATATACATGTTGCTTCACGAGGTACCAAGTGCAGTACTGGCGTTGCAACGGCAAGAAAATTTGTGCTGTGCACCGTACAATAAAAAAATAATGATTTTTTTAACAAAATTGAACCATCAGTATCGTATGTCGCTATCGTATCGTTATCGTATATTGTCCCACCTCTTGTATTTCACAAAGGCATAAATTCTGGTGAAGGTGGCGAGATATTCGGAATGTAAACTTTCATCTCATCATTTTCATTATCTGTAACCTCCAGCATTTAAAGTTTGCTAAATTTTATTCTTTGGATCCCTATATTTTTAGTAATTTCCTCACGATGGTCGGAAGCAATGTTAAAAGTAAACTTGGGATCGCTCACATTTTCCAGCCTCCTCACATGGATTCCCCTTTCATTTAGGGTATACCCGCATATTCAAGGCCATTATATAGCATGTAACAAGGCTTTCTTTTTCTCCCCGCCCTACACAAGTCACATCGTCATTCAGTGTCTTATTTAAAGTAAGCCTTTAAATCTATCATGCATGTCTTGCCGATTTAAACACAAACCAAGAATCCTCATAGGACATTGACGTCATATAATTTTTTATCCCATAATTATTTAATATTAATCATTTGCAATTTTGTTTTTGTGCTCCTTCCCTTCGTCCCTTCTATCACGTTTTTTAGCAATTGCCATCTTTTACCATCTTTTTTCCGATCTCATTTTTGATAACGGGCCAATAGATAAGAATGACATAATTTTAATTTCATATTCTTCAATTTTGTCTATGATCTTCATTTGCCCAATTCTTTCCCCATATTTTTAATTTCTGTAACAACACTCCTTCTTCATAATAAACGTTGTCTTTGCTCTAAATTGTATACGGTATTGTAATAACATTTAATCTATTTCTAATAGATTGCCGGTCAGAATTGGTATTATACGTAGCCTCAACTCTTAAAGCGATTGTAGTTGGTTGTTACTATGGTGCACCTAGTACTTCTCCTTAAGGCAGATCGATTTCCTGACGGCCGCTTCCCATAACTTGTGATTTTACCTTTTTTGTTAGCGTTTGTCAAGTTTCATCTATTATTTACTATAGATGCGAGTATCGTGCATCATATTAAATTTCACTTCTAGCTTTTTACTGGTGAATTTCCTTGTTGGCCTTGTTTAGTCATTGTTAGATCGAGCTCCCCATCTATAACCTGCCTCTGTCTATTCTCGCTTTATCATAGCTAATGTAGTCACGTGATTTATAAAACGTCTCCCTACGCATATTTATATTTAGGTACAAGGTTTTATCCTCTTGTTCCTACCGCAATAAATTGCTTTCTTCCTTGCGAATACTTATGTTTCTATGAGCACGAAAATTCTAATATTCGATTATATTTGCTCTTGTCATAGTTGAATTGTTATCATTTTTTCTGTTGCCAAGTAAGGTTGAATGAATGTTGCTTTTTCGTGTACCGATGTTTAGGGTTATTAGCTGATTCCCAGTTGACTCAATCGCATATATAACAACGGTGATGTAGTTCTGTGGACTTTGATGATACACTCTACTAGGAGCCATATCTCACTGTTTATTTGAGTCTAGGACTCCCAGGGTGTCAAGCATATGATCGCAGACCCGAATACGTTCCTTGACCTTACTACCTTCGCCTATATGTCCTATATGCAGACGATGTGATGTGTGAAAACGCTCGCATTGGTGCACGCCCACTATGCCATCTTACGAACAGCGTCGATGGAGTTGTCAACAGAAGGTGCAGAAGCGACTACCAAATTGCTGGGGATTACTCTCAGTATTCAGGATAATGATTTATTAACGATCCATGGAGTATTATGCCACAAGTTACCAAGATTTAAAACAGCCCCACATAAAAACTCTAGGTGTGTGTGATTATTGTACGTCCTTGCAGCCTCTGCTCAACGCTATTTATTTTGATTGTAGGCGTGTGTGTCAGGCGTGTGGTGCTCACGAAGTACTTCAGCAGGTATGTGAGTGTGAGTGTACTCTCACTCCTACTACTGTGTACTACTAATACTAGCTACTCCACAATTGCAATATAGGTACGATAAACATAGCTCTGTAATTGACTATACTTACGCAAATAAATCGCCACTCGATGACTTACTGCCATGTTGCCCATAAGTTGAACATCAAACAGTTGCATATGCACATAAGGGGTCACAGTATAGCTACCAACCACACCGGCCGTAACAATAACCGGTGCTATTTCTGTACCCCAATCGGCAAATCGCGGGTAAATGGTTAGCTCTACTACTGAACTATAGCCCTTCCGCTCCGCCACAGTTCGTGCCCACCTGTGCCAGCAGCGAAGCTCCCTGCGATAGTTTACGCACGCTAGCGCCAACCGCGCCGCCACTCCACGTCCCTCTCACTCCTCCCCAACGACCCTACCCCCGCTCTCACCATCAGCCACCTGTAGCCTGAGCAACTGCTCATATGGCCCTCGCACCCCTCCCTGTCAGTAGCTCCGAGAAGGGCGCCGTCCGGCGCCCGCACGCACACCCCCCCTGGACACACTAACACCTCGCCCGCACAACTCAGCCCCCCCCGACACACTACCCACCCCCGCGACAACTGCCACCGCACCAATCTCACCCCCTCTTCTAGCGCGTCCTAGGGTTAGCGCGTTGTCTTTAGGGGGGTAATTGTCCGTGGTGGCAGTGGCATGTCCGGGTCGGCAGTTGTCCGGGTGGTAGTTGTCCAGGTGGCAGTTGTCCGGCGTTGTAGTTGTCCAGGGGCGGGTAATTGTCGGCGGGTAGTAGTCCTAGAATCGAGAAGGGCCCACGACTGTTATCAACTAAATAGATGCAAGTATGTAAACAGCTAGTACGCGCCCGTTATCTGTGCATGGATTACGTAAGTTCTTATTTTGTCAACTAACTATGCTGTATAGTTTCGAAAGTTGACATACTTGTTCACTAGTTAGCCCTATTTACAATACAGCTATTACATATAACCTGTATGTATTATTGTAATTGATGATAATATCAGTCCTAGTATAGGCAGTATATATCATGGAAATGTGATTGCAAGGCTTATTATGGAACAGCATGTGATGGTTCTCTAATAACTTTCACATCTAATACTATAGTATAGGGTTTAAGTAATTCTATAGTAAAACCATGTTTCAATGTAAACCTCCCCCCCCAATCCATTACCATGGTCGGATAATCTAGGGTGTTAAATGGTTTCTGTGTGGGCCCATTGTAAATCTGCATACTCCAAGGTAAGAAAGAATCAATTAGATGAAATATGTTAATGTACAATAGCTACTGCCATTATATATTTTAGATACAGCTGAACACTACTACCACAGTTCACACTAAGCAATAAAAACGTCGTACCAAATATGGTTAGTTTAAATTCAGACACTTGCCTCAAAAAGCCGGAAACTAACTGTAAGCGTGAAGCGAGCTACTGGGATCGCTATCTGTTGCTTAATGCTAAGAAGCTGCCTAAACATGATGCAGATGAATGCAAAATAGTGTAAGTGTATGTTAATTATTTGTTAGATGTCTACTGCTATATATATATATATATATATATATATATATATATATATATATTATATCAAGAGGTGTATAAGAAAGGCAGAGCGAGTAGCACGCGTGAAATGCGGAACCATGTTGGGCTGATTTTACCCGTCAGTCGAATAATCAAACTTATCCCCGTTTATCTTTGACGATTTTGTGATGATTATTATGATCAGACTGTCCTACCTTGTTAATATTAAAACAAACGGCATGTCCCTACGATGCCCTACGCTGAGATACTATTCGGTGAAAATCTAGTATTTTCGCCGAAACCTGACTCGAGATACCTGCTGACTGCCGCACTCGTCTCTCGCTTTGTGCCAGTGGTTGCCTCGGTCGCCGCTGCTGTAGGCGCCATGGGAAGCGCTGACTCACGTCAGTACTGCCAGAGTTTACGTATACATCCAGAGTGAGGTTAGGCACAGGTGGGCGTCATCACTATGTCAATCGAATAACAGACGTCTTCATTCCATTCTGTCAATCATATGCACGACAACACGCGAGGTTTGCCGAAGCTTATCTCAAAGCCCCGAGAGACAGTTCGAGCGGCGACGCTTCAGCAGTCAATCTCAGACGTCGGTCTTTCGGCAAAAATACCAGATTTTCACCGCACATTATCTCAGCGTCAAGGGCATCGTCAGGGACATTTGCGGTTAGTTTATATTAGACAAGGATAGGACAGCTGATCAATAATAATCACACAAATCGCGTCAAAATAAACATGCCCGGCGCAAAGTTTATTAATTCTTCGACTACGGGTAATCACTAGCAACATGGTTCAGCATTCACCGTTGTACGCTCTCTTTCTTATACACTCTTGATATAGTATAGTATATATATATATATATATATATATATATATATATACAGTAGACATCTAACAAAGAAATAACATACTTACACTATGTTTGATTCATCTGCATCATGTTTAGCAGCTTCTAGCATTAAGCAAAGTAGCGATCCATAGGCTCGCTTCACGGCTACAGTAGTTTCGCTTTTTTGAGGAATGTCTGAAATTTAAACTAACATATTTGGTACGACGTTTTATTGCTTAGTTGAACTGGTTAGTAGTGTTAGCTGTAGTTATATATATGGCAGTACTATTTACATTTACATATTTCATCTAAATTGATTCTTTCTTACCTTGGAGTATCAATTTTACAATGCCCACACAGAAACCATTTACAGCCCTAGATATCCGACCATGGTAATGATTGGGGGGGGGTTACATTGACATGGTTTTACATAAATTACTTAAACCCTATACTATAGTATTAGATGTGAAATTTATTAGAAACCATCAACATGCTTGTTCCATAATAAGCTTGCAATCACATTTTCCATATATATATGCCTTACTAGGACTGATATTATCATAATTACAATAATTAATACCAGTATATTGTAATGCTGTATTGTAAATAGGGCTAACTAGTGAACAAGATGTCAACTTTCGAAACTATACAGCTAGTTAGTTGACAAATAGAAATACGTAATCCTGCACAGATACGGGCCTACTAGTGTTACATACTTGCATCTAGTTAGTTGATAACCATGTGGCCCTTCTCGATTCTAGGACTACTACCCCCGGACAATTACCCCCCTAGGACAACTACAACCCGGACAACTGCCACCTGGACAACTACCACCCGGACAACTGCCACCCGGACAACTGCCACCCGGACAATTACCCCCCTAAGACAACCCTAACCCTAACCCTAGAAGGGTAGTTGTCCGGGTGGCAGTTGTCCGGGTGGTAGTTGTCCGGGGGGTAGTTGTCCAGGTGTTAGTTGTCCAGGGGGTTGTCGTCCGAATACGGCCCTTCTCACCTACTACATAGTGCTAGGCCATATACATTCTAGGCTAACATCTATTGGAAGCTTATCTTTGAAGATTGAAGACTTGTAGTGCTGCCTTTTGCCTAGCTCTAGAACTATAGCCCTTCGCTCTGCCACAGGTGCACGAACCTGTGGCGGAGCGAAGGGCTATAGTTCTAGAGTAGAGCTACCATTTACCCGGCGATTGCCGATTGGGGGTACAGAAATAGCACCGGTTATTGTTACGGCCGGTGTGGTTGGTAGGCTATACTGTGACGCCCTTATGTGATATGCATATGTTGATGTTCAACTTATGGCAACATGGCAGTAGTCATGGTGCGATTTATTTCGTAAGTGTAGTCAATTACAGAGCTATTTTATCGTACCTAATTGCAATTGTGGTAGTACTAGTATTAGTAGTACCACAGTAGTAGGAGTGAGAGTACACTCACACTCACAGTACCTGCTGAGTACTGTGTACACACAGTGACACACACGCCTATCAACAAAATAAATAGCTTGAGCAGAGCTGCAAAGGACGTACAATAATACACACACCTAGAGTTTTATGTGGCTGTTTTAAATTTGGTATATTGTGGCATAATACGTCCATGATCGTTATAAAATCATTATCCTGAATAACTGAAGTATCCCCAGCAATTTGTAGTCCTTCTTGCACTTCTGTTGACAACTCCATCGACGCTTTTCGGTAAGATGCATAGTGCTGCCACCATGCGAGCGTTTTTCACACATCACACTCTGCATATAGGACATATAGGCGAAGTAGTAAGGTAAGGAACAGTATTGGGTCCGATCATATGCTGTACCACCCTGGAGTCCTAGACCAAATAAACAGTGGAGGATATGGCTCCCTAGTAGATGTATATCAAAGTACCACAGAAATACCACCGTTGTTATATATGGATGATCAACTGGGAATAGCTAATAACCTAAACATGGTACAGAAAATAGCACATTCATTCAACTTACTTGCAACAGAAAAAATGATAACATTCAATATGGACAAGACAAATATAATGAATATTAAATTTTCGTCTCATAGAAACATAAGTATTGAAAAAGAAGAAACAATTTATTTGGGTAGAACAGAGATAAAACATTGTACTAAATATAAATATCTAGGAGACGTTTTTAATAACAACGGTGACTACATAGCTATGATAAAGGCGAGAATAGACAGAGGCAGGTATATGATGGGGGACGTCGATCCTAACAATGACTAAACCAAGCCACAAGGAAATTTCACAGTAAAAGCTAGAGTGAAATTATATGAGTGCACGATACTCCCATCTATAGTAAATAATAGTGAAACTTGGACAAACCTAACAAAAAAGGAAATACAATTATTGGAACGCTTTCAAAATGATTGCTTAAGGAGAATACTAGGTGCACATAGTAAAACCCAACTAATCGCTTTAAGAGTTGAGCTAGGTATAATACCAATTCTTGACCAAATCTATTAGAAAAGATTAATGTTATTACAATACATAATAAATTTAGAGCAAGAACGTTTAATGAGAAGAGTGTTGTTACAGAAATTAAAATATGGGGGAAAAATTGGGCAAATGAAATCATAGACAAAATTGAAGAATATAAATTAAATATGTCATTCTTATCTATTGGCACCTTATCAAAAATGAGATGGAAAAAGATGGTAAAAGATGGCCATTCTAAAAAACGTGATAGAAAGGGACGAAGGGGAAGGAGCAACAAAAACAAAATTGAAAATGATTAATATTAATAATTATGGATTAAAAAATTATATGACGTCAATGTCCTATGAGGATTCTTGTTTTGTGTTTAAATGCAAGACATGCATGATAGATTTAAAGGCTTACTTTAAAATAAGTACACTAATGACGGATGTGACTTGTGTAGCGGGGGAGAAAAAGAAGACTTGTTACATCTATATAATGGCCTTGAATACGGGTATATAAATAAAGGGGAATCCATTGAGGACTGGAAATGTGACGATCCCAAGTTACTTAAAATTGCTTCCGACCACGTGAGGAAATTACTAAAATATAGGGATCAAAGAATAAAATTAGCAGAATTAAATGCTGGAGGTACAGATTAATGAAAATGATGAGATGAAAGTTTACATTCCCAGAATATCCTCGCACCTTCACCAGAAGTTATGCTTTGTGAAATACAAGAGTGGGACAATATACGATACGATACGATACGACGATACGATACGATGGTTTCAATTTTGTTAAAAAAATCAATTATTTTTTTATTTGTACGTGCACAGACAATTGCGTTGCAACGCCAGTACTGCACTTGTACTCTGAAAGCAACATGTATATATATACTATATATATATATATATATATATATATATATATATATAGGTATATAATGTGTGTGTGGTTGCGTGTGTGTGTGTGTGTGTGTGTGTGTGTGTGTGTGTGTGTGTGTGTGTGTTGTGTATGTGTGTTTGTGTGTCTGCATGTGTATGTGTGTGTGTGCGCGCGTGGCGGTGTTGTGTGTTGTGTGTTGTGTGTTGTGTGTTGTGTTTGTGTTTTGTGTGTTGTGTTGTGCGTGTGCGTGTGCGCGCGCGCGTGTGTGTGTTTGTGTGTGTGTGTTGTGTGTGTGTGTGTGTGTGTGCGTGTGCGTGTGCGTGTGCGTGTGCGTGTGCGTGTGCGTGCGCGTGTGCGTGTGCGTGCGTGCGTGCGTGCGCGCGCGCGCGTGTGTGTGTGTGTGTGTGTGTGTGTGTGTGTTAATTGTTCTCAGCTTGCACCAAAAACTCCCAGCATTCGCCAGCGAGGCTACAGACCCCTGTTGGCAGACCCAGACTTCAGGGCATACCCCGTGTGACTCGAGCAAATAAGATCAAGGCATGTGTCATTTCATCTTATCTCTAGCCACATGTACAGAAGCTTGGACTTGCCGCAAAAATGAGGGTCTATCTACGAGGCGATCATACTGCTGGAGTCTTCTCTAAACATCCTCTCTAATTGAGCAATAGCGAGGTAACTCCAAATACCAATGGTCAAATCACAATGATCAAGGAGATTGGTGTGGTAGTCAAGTCATCGGAGAACCTCATGAGATCTGTTTTTCCTGACATGGCACGTCACTAGCAAAATCCCCAGTGGCTTTCTGAGTGCGCCATCCTTCCCTCAAAGAGCGATGCAGTTGGTGATAACGACTCTAAGCTACTGCAATAGATTCCAGGGGATGCACACCCTACAAGTCCATCGATACTGTTCCCGACACATCTGAGACTGCATATGCAGTGCCCAGTCGAGTTTCTCAACTCGCTTGGGAACTTGCTAACTTGCAAACTCCCTTGAACTTTCCTGCTGTTCATATCCCAGGCCCGTAGGAAGTGGGGGGGAGGGGGCAATGGGGCGCCTGCCTCCAACAATTTCCTGAAATTTGTTTAAGTTATTTTAAAATACACAGCCACTATCAATTGTCCAAAAATAACTAAAAACAGTTTTCCTCCGCCACACAGACCGAATAGATATATTTATTCTTGGACATTATGTATTGCTCATCACATACATTAATTATGTATATAACAGTTTGTTACATAATGCACATATCATTCATGCACGGTTCATGCTTTTCTCCCAGCATGCATGTATAATGTAACATTTGCAATGCCAGAATACACGAGAAAGCTTTATTTCAATATTGAAAATTTTAAAAATTTCAGACCATTCACCTATCTCGGGGCTATACGCGCCTCACAGACTCGCAAGCGCATCTGTAACCCATTGTCCCTCCACTGTCTATATGTCTATATGTCTGTATACCTTCCTACGAGCCTGTCATATCCACAGGCTCCAGCTCAAAGTTGGTTCACGCATCGTGCTCCTGAAGAATATTCATCCACCAAAGCTCTGCAGCGGAACACTCCTGGCTTTACAGCAACTTGTTCCACGCGTCATTGATGCTACATATATGTCTGGGGCTGGAAAAAGAATGGATGTGTTATCTCGAGGATCCCTATCATCCCAACAGACCACAGGGTGTATTTCAAGCGCCTCCATTTTCCAGTTAGGCTCAGTGTTGCAATGGCTATTAATAAGGGCCATGGATAGTCGCTGGCCTTAATCTAACATCACAATGCTTCTCCAATGGTCAGCTTTACGTTAGGTGTTCAAGAGTTATATTCCCACAAAACCCCTTCATTCTTCGGCCAGACGGAAACACCACCAATGTCGTATGTCCAGAAGCTTTGACAACATAGAGTCATGGAATATTTCAAACTGTTCTTGTCAGAATATTATTTGCCTCTTCATATTTTATTTCTCTGTTACGACTCTATCCTTAGAATTAAGTAAATGTATGTTAGGATTTACACTACCAGTTGTTCCTTGTCTTTTTTCTAATAGTAGTAAATTATTAAATAAATAACTAACTAAATAAATACATAAATATCCAAAATAAATATATACACATTAGTCTACATTCAATAGCCAAAACCGGCGATTTTTCTATATTTTTTACATATTAGAAGGAGTGTATAATATAGAGTATCTCTATATTCTACATTCCTGATCTTATCTATAGCCTCGTTCACACGAGACCTCGTATTTATGAAATACGGTATTTGTGAAATACCGAATCTGAGACAAATACGCGGCCGAGCGTTCACACGCTGATTCGCGGCTCCAGAAATACGGTATTTTGCGAGCTGCGAGCTGCTTAATTAACAACACGCGAACAACGCAAAATAAACAATGCAATGACGCACAAACTGCCGAAAACATACGTAGACTGGTCGCGCTCGACAGCTTCCACTTGCGTCTACACTGGAACTGTCGAGCGCGGACCAGTCTATAAATACGCGGCTCCAGAAATCCGGTATTTAGCGTTCACACGAGGAAATGCCGCGGTCCAGAGATCCGGTTTCTCAAGCACGGCAAATTTATTCGGGGTCTGGGAAGCCGCGTATTTACATCAAATACCGGATCTGTTTAAATACGTATGTTTGGACCGCGCATTTTGCCTCGTGTGAACGCTAAATACCGGATTTCTTTGCTACGTGTGAACGCGGGCTTATGTCGCCACTCGTGTGAGCGTGGCCACGTGCGGTAACGCGTGTAAGCGTGTGTACGTGCTTAACCGGTCAAAGTTATTAGGAAGCCGTCAATGTATCCATGCATAGCAGTGCACACGTTATTAAAACACCTGCTGATTCACTGCGGTATAAATAATATCAGAGCTAAAATGTATTATTAGATGTTGATAATATTTGATGAAATCGTATATATTTAATATAATATTGTTATACAATGTATATATATGTAAAATTCCCTTTATATCATCGCGCTATATCCTTATTGCGAAGCCATATCTAACGGATGCTATGTGCACAGCGGTAACACGGTCACACGTCGTAGAGCGAACCCATGCTGTTGGAATAGTACGTAATAAAAGCGATGCATATAGAAGGTAACAGGCTAATCTAATCTATACATAGACCAAACTAGAATTCAACGTGTACGCGTATATGTAATTAGTGTAAGCCATCGAGTTTACTACATGCGTAGTGATCTGTGTTCGAGAAGGAACTGTGAACTGTGACGATCCCCTTTCCGCAAAATTTTCCCAATTCCAGATCCCCCCACACCACACGCGCGCGCGCGCACGTACGCACGCACGCACACATAAACACAAACACGCACGCGCGCGCATGCACACATACCACGCACTCACGCATACATACGCATACACACACGTGCGCATACACACACGTGCGCATACACACACACACACACACACACACAACACACACACACACACACACACCACACACACGCACGCACGCACGCACGCACACACACACACATACATACACGCACGCATATTGACAATCTGCCAAAAAATGCTCATATTCTGTGATTTAAAATTTAAAAGGAGTGTATATACTCAGAACAGGATTTCTGTGAAAAGTGTGAAACACATGGTCTTCCTTATATAACAATAGAGAAATTAAATCTTCTTAGTAACCCGATCTTTGCAGTGTCGAATGTAATTATATGTATACACTGGCAGAGATACCCGGTGTTGCCCGGGCTAAAAAGTAACCAACTTTTAATATGGGTTTCCACCGTTAGCAAAGACATATAAGAATTGGCAAAATAGTTCTGTATTTTTTATCACTGCATATTCAGAGATTCTCGAAAGATACATTTACATTATGTGTGCATGAATTACATTGAAAGGAACATTGAACAATGAATTCATTAACGGTTACCGAACACCTCAGTATACGCAATGTTGTACATATTTCCAGTAGGGGCATAAACAGACACATTATGTGGATTTCCAACTAGTGAACACCCTACACTCAGCCGTCCATAAAAGAAGCAAGACTCCTTCAGTTGTAATCCAGCAACAGTTAATGTTTCTTCTAGTAGTGAATGTTAATCGACATGGCAAAATTCAGGCGAACAAATTGCAGTCTCTTAAATCGAAAAAGGGCGTGTCACCAGGAGATTTCGTAATAGATAGGGAGCGACAAGTAATTGATTTGTCAAAAAGTGTGTAGGGTGGTATGTAAGGCAGCGATACACTTCCTCACACACACACACGTGCGCGCGGCACGACGCGCAAACGCACGCACGCACGTACGAACACACGCACACACACACACACACGCGCGCACACACACACACACACACACACACACACACACTCGCACACACACACACGCCACACACACACACACACACACACACACACACAACACACACACATTACACACGCACACACACTGACGCGCGCGCGTATTACTCATACACGCATAGATTTACGTCTGTACTGTGTAAATCATGAAACATAAAAATGTAATAAAATACAATAGCAAACAATGTAGCTTTTAGAACTAACGGAAATAGGCTATTTAAAGATATTGAAAGAACCTGTATCTGGCAAAGTATCTTTCCTTAAAATTTTAAATTTTATATAAATTATATAAATTTTATAGAATAAATTATAGCATTTTTATATGCATCCGGAAAAATTATTGCAGTGCAGTTCAATATAAACGTAAACAATTCGTGTAGCTTTTAAACATGCTTCTTTACTTATTTAGATTATTTTAATTGAATCTATTAATTGTTCTTTAATGTAATATGTACAAGCATCATATTAAAAATGTACACTGAATAAGTTTCAAACATAAAACACTGTTACCACACAAACGCTTATGGATTCTAAACTATCGCGCATAGATTACGATTGTTACTTCGAGATAATGCCATATTCTCAAAGTAAAATAGCGCATGCCAGCTCCTGTGGTTATCTGACAGTGTCTTGAATGTATTAACTTTTCTGCGACGGATTTGCAATGTTCACGCGTCCGGGCTCGTGTCGCGCTAAGTCGACCGCAGTAGCGTCGTAGTTAAGAGAAATGTGTTTGTGGACAAGTAGGAAGCAGCATCGCATCTAACCGATACCCAGTGTTTTCAGATATGCGGCTTTGATGAGTCGTAGGAAAGAGTTGCTGCACTCTACTAGTACGCTTGGGCTTATAGACCCTTCTTAATTATTATTCATGACCTGGGGTCACACACGAAAACGAGGCCTGAAGCTATGAGGCAATTTGTAAACAATGCGTGCTCAGGCAGGCGCGCACAGAAGGGGGTACACGCACGTACAGCACGTACACGCAGATACACGCACGTACCGCGGGCGTACACGGAGATACACGCAACGTACACGCAGGTACACGCACGTACACGCACGTACACGCAGGTACACGCAGTACACGCGGTACACGCACGGACACCGCAGATACCGAGTACACGTACACGCGATACCGCACGTACACGTACACCGAGATACACGCACGTACAGGTACACGCAGATACACGCACGTACACCCGCGGTACACGGAGATACACGGAGATACACTCGTACACGCGGGTACAGGCGTAGCACGCGGGTACACGCGTACACGCAGATGACCACGCACGTACCACGCAGCATACACGCACGTACACGTACACGCAGATACACGCAAGTACACGTTACGCAGATACACGCAGGTACACGCACGGTACACGCAGGTACACGACAACGAGGTACACGCACGTGACACGCAGGCTACACCACGCAGACGCCGTACACGCCACGTACACGTAGCACGCAGATAACACGTACCCGGCAACGGACCACCCGTACGATGACACGCACGTCACGC
>NW_014577092.1:338913-352659 GCF_000485595.1 Priapulus caudatus | reverse complement strand
GTGCGATGACCCCAGGTCATGAATAATAATTAAGAAGGGTCTATATGATTGGCAATCGTACGCAGAAATATTTTAATGCGGTTAGATTATAGCCCTTTTACCCAATCAGAGGCGTTGCTACACGTAATTTAACCGCGAATAAATTGTTTTTTATCGCGGAAGAAATAATTATTTCTGAGTACGATGGCCAACCATTCGCGCTGGTGACTGATTTGAAGGATGGAAGGGTATTTCCAGGTATTGCATCCAATATTTGATTGTAAATATCGTTAACAGTGACATTTTTGGAGCAATTGTTCTTTCACATTGCCATGTTCGATTTTTTGGTACTGTTTTGTGGGTTTGGAAATACCCTTGTTACCAGGGGCCCCTTGTCAGAAACAAAATTAGTCTTAACATTAGCCTTAACTTTACTATGCTTCTGACAATGTGCCCCGGTTATTTAACCTCTTGTGCTGATGTAGCTACAGACGGTATTTCCTATTAATGAGGATTCTTAGTATATTGATGCAATATATTCATCGCATATATACACAAAAACTAACCTTCACTGCAAACTATTTCATTCCTAATTACAAAAATGCCTGATATCACGTCATGCAGACGTAACCTATGGGAATGCAACCAATAAGTGAATTACATCATACAAGAACAAGCTGTTACATAAAAACACGGATGAATATTTATGTTGGCAAACAAAGTGCATTACAATATAAAAATTCAGTAGCAAATCGAATATTTCTATATAAGATGTCCTTTGTGCCTTTTATACAACAATAGTACACAATTTATATAGTTTTTCAGGGATGACACCCTAGCGGGGAAATTAATATGAAGATATTTACAATAATTCCTATTTAAAGTAGAAACCAAGTTACAGTCATACTCTGGGCTCAGATACAATGCATACAGTGTGTGGAAAAATTTCATTGATTCAAAAATACAAATCATTATTACGTACAGTATCTCAAAATACATTCAGAGCACAGAAATGATTCACTAGTGCGTACGGTCTCTGGTGATGCTTTCAGCATGTAGAAATATGAATCACTAGTGCGTGTCCACAAATTGAACATCGCTGAGCAGCAAGATGCTACGAGGGAGGGGTCGTGGGGCAGGTGCCAATATAGTAAGAACTTTCTTCTCCATGTCGACACCATTACTGAAAAAACAAACACCGGTATATATCAGTATGTTCCATCATTACTGAAACGAATATAAACAGCTTATGCATCAACGCCCCATTATGTCATTCTAAACCTGTTCTACACTTTTAGCATGGCATCAGCCAATGGGGTATCTTGATAAACATCTTGATGTTAACCCATTACATTGCACGAGCTTGCAATGACAGTCACTTTGAAATTTTCTTGATCAAATTTCAAATTCATATTTAAGAAATCCATCTTAACCTTACTAATCCTATGTAATACTCTTTACATGTAATACAGCAATAAATTAAGTTTACTGCCAAAACGGTGATTTCCCTTATGATATATCTTAATAATATAAGTAAAAAAATTACAGAGGCACGAGTGTAAGAAAATGCACAAAACTTCATGAACCCGACATAACATCATTCGACATCTCGTCAGATCGTGATTGGCGATCTTGCGAACGAGATGCTGCGCACTCACATGCAGATGAAGCCCATGACGTTGCTGCGGACTATGTCATCGTCGCTGGTCAGTGCCATGCTGACGGCCAACACGTGATGTAGCAGCTGATTACCTGAAGCATAACGCAACCAAGCATCAGCAGGCGGATGACCCCATTTAGAACTTACATCTATCTGGTTAGACGGGCTCATGCTGGTAGTTGTCAGAAACATTTCGGTGGTAACATTAGTGTTAGTAGTAACTTTATTCTGCATGTTATAATGCTAGTAAGCATTATATAAGACCCCCCCCCCAAGGTTGTATTTACGAAGTAGAGTAACAAGTCTAGCAGCATTGCCCATTGTAGAAGCATAAACTCTCATTGGTAGAAATTAGATCAAATTAGGCACAAGGTTAGCAGGCCTGGTGGCATTTGGATGATCATGAACGCATCACAACTATCATGTAGTTTGATGCAATCGACGTTTTCTTTTTAGGAGTGGCCAAGCATGCCAACCAAAACATACTTATTCTAGTGCATTTGCATGACACACCTAGAAATCGTGTATAGATTTTTGAGTGCCTTCCGACACCAGCTTTCTAATGCTGACCAACTCTGACTGACATTCCAAATATCAGATGAAGATCACTGATTTGCAAAAGTCTATTCACACATGTATATTCCTCAATTCACCTGTTGCAGATCTAGAAATGAACTTGCATGATAGACGCAGCAACTCACGCTGTACGACCAGCATACGAACAAGTACATGCAATAAATAAATAGTCCAGTAGCAGGCGAAGCTACGGGATGAAAGATGATGTCTATTTCACGAGCAAAGCAGCTTACTGGGAGGAACTGCAACAAGCTTCAAATGAGCGTCCTCTTGTTTCATACCCAACGGCAGCAACGAGTCTGGTAGCAAGGGAGCTATAAACAAAGTACAGCTAAGATTAGGCACAACAAATGGAAACATGTAGTACGCATTAAAGTATGAACACATGCAATTGCAATTTATTGCAGGTAAGTTTACACATGAACAATGAAACTGGAATTTGATCAAGACTATCATAGCACGTTTATCTACTCACATGACTTTATATCTCGAATTAACTTGATAGCTTGTGTGATGTTTTTTGTCTTAGCTTTATTATTATTTGGGAGGGGGGTAAATTCAGTCTGACTTATGTTAAATTTTGTATCAGTTTCTAATTGAAAGTAAATAATTACGAATACCTGAGAAGAAAGGGCTTGTGAATTGTGAATTTTACAGTTATCATACCTGAAGCATTAAATTTGCTGAGGGTGGTCAGAGTAATTGCAATACGCTTGCTCAGTTGCAAACATAGTTCATAGGTCTCTCTTACTTTACCTCCAATTTTTAAGATTGTCACATCAGAAAACTTGACATCATACTGGTGGGGATATAAGGGTGTACTCAGACCATAGAAATATTCCTTCACTTTGGCATCTCTAGATTCAACTCTGTGTTGGCGTGACCTTTCAACAACCTAAAGACAGTGGAGAGCAGAGGTGTATAAATCAGTATTTACATATTTAGTGGTCATTACAATTTCTAAATAATTTTTGTTGTCATTTACAACAAATACACATTCGTTCACTCACACACACGTACACACAAGGACACTCACAGATGCATATGAATGCAGACATGCACACGCACGCACGCACGCACGCACGCACGCACGCACACGCACACGCTGAAAGGGTCGTTGTCGTATCAGGTACTAAGTATATGTACCCGAGGTACGTATATGTATACCAGACCTGTATCTTCTCAGCATATATGTACCCTGTGTTTAGGGCTAGGGTTAGGTTTAGGGTTAGGGTTAGGGTACACTTCTGTAGTACAAGTCTGGTACACTTTGTGTATACATATATGCAGGAGTTAATAAAGACAATTTGTCTTTATTAACTCCTGATATATGTACCTCGGCTACATATATGTAGTACCTGATACGACAACGACCCCTTCAGCCACATACACGCACGCACGCACGCACGCACGCACGCACGCACGCATGCACACACGCACACACACACACACACACAGATCAATTGTTGGGATTCACAATGCCCTTGCTTTCACCATTACAAGACACTCACTCCTCCAGACTTTGGTTGCAACACTATCTTCACAAACTTAGGCAGATCTCTTTTCAAATCATTGTGAAGTCTCTCTTGGTCCAAGACTATGATCACATCCACTGCAGGTAAGAACACGTGCACGTATGCACAAAAATCGTATTATTATTTGCTCTAGACATCTTGTTCACGAAGCATTATCACAAACATGAGCTACATTAAAATTGACAACCCTCCCAGATTCCTCTCAAAGAATAGTCTGTATAAACGACTGAATGCTTGCAACACATGGATAATACCATAAATATGTATAGTATACCGAAGTATATAAATGCAACTGTTTACAGTTCATAATGTAGAACTATATATTACCTTCAAATGCCTGAGCAGCATGAATGACGGCTTTGTAACCGAGACCTTTCACCCACCCACAGGTGTTGATCACAACTCCACTGATGGCAGCTGAAAACGTACGGGCACAGGAAATAACGACAGTAAGTCACCGCTACACACTCATACATGCATTCCGCGAGAGTGTGTCACGCTACAAAATAACCTTTTCATGAAAACGACTGTAGTAAAACATATTAAATGTCGCGGACGTGTCTCGCTCGAAATGGAGCAACTGATTGCTGACGATCACATAAACTGCAAGTAAGAACACAAAAACCTTATTATTATTTGCTCTAGACATCTTGTTCACGAAGCATTATCATGAACATCAGCTACATTAAAATTTACAATGCTCCCATGTCCCTCTCCAAGGAAAGTCTATATAAATGACCGAACGCTTGCAGCACTATTTAATGAAATAACGTCGAGCGAACAGATGTACTCGCCATGCGTCAGAAACAAACACAAATTAGATTCCTGTCACGTCCCAGCCGGGATTTCTCCCAGGTAGCCACTGCTGCTCACCCTTCCGGTTCGTCTCGCCGCGCATCTGCACGATGTCGGCTAGCTGCGAGACGAGGCAGTTGTACAGGTTGATGTTGACGCTGGGAGAGATGTGACCGAAGTGGTAGATGAGCGGCGCCTGCAGCGAGAAATTGCCCTCCTCCACATCCGCCGGTCGTTCTACGGACAGCGAGCCTGCGAATGTGCGAGGCGAGAACACGATCACCGTCGTGTCGGCAACCGTTCCAAACATCGCGATTCGTCGGTTGCATTCGTCAACGATTGATTACGCCAATAATTTGATGGCCACTCTACATGTCAGTGTGTAAATGTGGAAGCTAAGTACAAATCTGCACCTGCTATTCCAGGGGTGCATCTACCTTACCAATCGTGCCTGGTATGGATATCTGTCCCTGGCCCACGTCCAAATCTACGAATGTTGGCCGCCGACCAAGTCTGACAGCATAGTTGACCAACAGCTTGCACACCGTCGACTTGCCGACATCTCCTGGTCCGACCACCATGACCTGTGAATGTGACAGTCTCACATTAACTACTACAATGCCCGGGTACGATAAACAAGTGTGCCCTAGCTTTTCACCAATGTTTCTTTTTGTTTAAATGCTGGTGTTTCTTCAACGTTTTCACTGCTGTCACTTTCAGAATTTGCAGCCAATTTTCAGATGCTAGGGAAAATATCGTTAGCATTTTGCGATTGTCATACTTACAGTGGGGCCACTTGTGTTATCTGTCTCGGCTTTCACTCTCATCTGTTCGAGCGCTGCATGTGTGTTAATGTACATCACCATGGGAGTTTCTTTGGCTATGTAAGCTACCTCTGTCTTACCGCTCAAGTAGACAAAGGCTAAGGAAAACAAGGAAATACCAAAAGCGTACTTTGTTGAAATACTATTGTCTGCACACTTCAGGACACACATTTAGCTAATTATTTTTTTTAATTCTGCAATGTTATCATTAATCATAATTGTGTGTTGGAAATTGCAGTGTTAATGTCTTCACGAAAACAACTAGAAAAGGATATTTCCAGCACACATCCGTGCCACGTAAAAACAGCTATTTTTCCTCCAGAGTAAAAAACGTATTTTTTGTTTTGTATAAGTTCTGTGCCGAAAATTTCTGCCATGCCAGATTTGAGCTGCAACAAAATATTGAATACAATTAATGCTATATAATCATATATAGACATCTCGTGCATGCACATGGATATTTATAAATGAATCAATATATATAAAGATAGATAGAGAGGGTGCAAGAAAGAGAGAAATAGTGAGTTAATGTGATATATAGATTGAACAAGAGAAAGACAAGCAGAGATAGAGAGAGAGAGAGAGGAGGAGGAGAAGGAAAGAGAGCATGAAGGGAAGAAGGAAGGGAAGAAGGAAATTTGTTTGAGAAAGGAAGGAAGATTGAAGATTGAAGAAGAATTGAAGATTGAAGAAGGAAGATTGTTGATAGGTGTTAAACTACTATACACACATACACACACATCCACGCAATATTACTGAATTCAATTTTGTAATCATCTTAATGGGTTAAATTAGGCACTAATTGGGTCTATATGCAAACCTCAAGTTCAACTTCTTCATTGTTCTCTACTTCAAAACGCAGTTCACACACTTTATCAAGCTTGAATTCAACCCTTTTCCCCTGAAATAAAAAATATACAATGTTCCAATTTTTCTTCCAGAGCTTTATTAATTAATATTCACTCAATAGTTTATATTACAGCCAATGCCATATTCTCTTATAATTGGCAAATGTACAATTAAACTTAAAGTTACACTTGCAATGTTGTAGCACTGTTTTCATACTGATAATATACAGTGATTATAAACATTCGGATACAATTCCAACATTAATTGGATTATGATATAGTCCTGTCAGGTTGTATAGAATTTACAAACCAGTGAAAACTTATAGATCACTATCACAATAATGAGAAATTTTATATATATTTTATATTTTATCTGGCGGCTGGGATTTGAACTCAAGAGTCAGAGTGGACCACTAAAGCCGGGCTTATGTCGGGTTGCGATTGAATGCGACTGCCTGCAACTGGCCGCCACTAGTTGCTCGGAATAGAACAGTGGGCAAATGAATGCAACTGACGATTTTCCAGTTGCTTTCAGTCGAGTCGGCTCGCAAGCGCGCTTATGTCGATATCGTCGCTGCCGATCGCTTCCAGTTGCTCGAAATCCAGTTGCTTCCAGTCGAGTAGGCTCGCAAGCCCGACATAAGCCCCGCTTAACACAGTCAGTGACAGTGTCAGTGTCGGCGACAGTGCTACACCATAACTAATAGTAGTAGTAGGACTTGAGCGTCTTCGTGGCCCAGTGGTTAGGCCACGTATACTGTCCACTGAAGGCTGTGAGTTCAAACCCCGGCCGGGGCAGTGAATTTTCTCAAGGTGTAAAAACCTGGCTCTCAACATTGGAGATTGTGAATCTCCCGTGGCTCGGATGACCACGTAAAATGGCGGTCGCGTCTCCAGTAATACTAAGGCCAATGGGGACGTAAAAAAACCACTGAGGGCGCAAACAAATTCTGGCTGTGACCACCCTCAGTGCCATTCAGCTAAAACGCTAACTACCTGGCTTTACCCAAGCTAGGTCACACCCCATGGCTAGCTCCAAGAAACGGTATTGCTAGGGTTACAATACCGTTTCAAACCTTGGCTGCAGCTAAACACGTAGTTGCCTTATATTCCAAGTATCGTCAAAGAACACCACACATGTGATATACCAAATGAATCAGTATACGTCCACCTTCTTGTAACCATCAGTGCGCTACGATGCACTGGGTACTTACGGGGTTACAGCGACTTTTTGAGACGAATGCAACAACATTTATGAATTCGCCGCCATGTTTGCTATCATTCCGACTGTGACTAAAATCCGCAATGGATTTAATTACGCGGTGCAACCTCAGGGTCAAGTTTGAACGTATGTTCCCAGGAAACTGTCCGATGCCCTTGAATGTGTCACTGAACTCCGTAAATATATCTGGTTCCGCCATGGGTTGGTCCACTGAAAGTACGACCTTTATCAGACCCAGATCAATGCATGATTTGTACCCAAGGATTGGCACAGACTTTGTCGAGACGACGAAAAAGTCCATGTTGTTCCGTCTGTCTTTGTACTGACATGGTAAGGTGCACGTACCCTTCACTGCTAGTGGTTGACCGCCGTAACCGTACAGCTTCTGTTTCGCTGGTTGCAGTTTCGAGCGGGAGCGGAATACGTTTTCCGGAATCACGTTGGCTTGAGCTCCTGTGTCGAGTTTAAATGTTATCGTTTCATTACCCACGCCTATATCAGCGTATGCTTCATTGGTGCCTGTAGCCGACTGTCCTCCGACAGTCCCTATGAACACATTGTTGTCGACATAGAATTCTGGGTCATGTCTGTCCAGGTAATCCTGATCCCCAGCGCAAATGTCAACATTGTGAACATCCTTATGTGATCTACACATCCTTGCGAAATGGTTTCTACCATTACATGCGAAGCATTCTCGGCCTTGCGCTGGGCACATGTCGGTGTAGCTGTGATGCGTACCACACCTATCACAAAGCTGTTTGCCTCCATGTGCATTCTTACCCCTTGGGTCGTATCCACGTGTGCCTCCACGTGTTGGTGTATATCCGTATGCACCCCTCGCCCTTGGTTTGGTGCGTATCTGTGTGCCTCCCACGTGCTGGTGTGATGAATACCTCTGCGTAGCGTGTACATGCGCTTCCTCCATTTTCATTGATTTTAGCTGTACTTGTGATAACTCGTGTGTTCGTGCTATGTCTATAGACCTTGTCAATGTCAGGTCGGATCCCTCGTTGATGAGTTTCTCACGTATTCTATCTGAGTTTGTCCCAAACACGATCCGGTCCCGAATCATATTCTCCCTTTGTTGTCAAAGCGCACTCCCTTGCAAGGAGTTTTAAGTCCGTCACAAATTGTTGAAAGTCTCTTGACCTTGGACCGCCCTATAGAAGCGGTATCGCGCGAACACCGTGTTCGATTTCGGTTCTACATACTTTCCAAACTTGTCATAATACGTTGTTAGCTTCTTCTTGTTCTCTGCCGATATGTCTGACCATGTATTGTACACATCGCGTCCTTTTTCTCCTACCCAAATCAGCAGGTAGCTCACCTTCTCTTCTTCGTCTTTGGCCTTCAGTGGTCCCGAAAACATCAACTCGCGCGTGCTGCCGAAATCTCTTCCAGTTCTCGGCGGTATCGCCTGAGTCCCACTCCATACGCGGAATTGGCACGTCTAAAGCTGCCATATCGTTTGCGTGGTTGATTGATGGAGTCGTATCCACTTCTGACACCATGTAAAGTTATGCCTATAACTCAGTGAGGACAAACACGTTATATATTTCCAGAATTAACCTTTATTCTAATCTCCATTTCCATTCCTTGCCACGCCCCCCTGCCTCACGCACGCCATCTCCGGCACGTATAGTGACCGTCTAACAGAGTGTTAGCTAATTAGCAGAATAACATTACAACACCTGCTGAAACAAAATTCGCGTGTCTGTAATTGGTTGGCGTTGAGTCGAGTCATCACTGCGAGTGACATGAAAACGCGTTAATGTGTAAAGGGTTTGACTGGAGAAATCAAAACCAGTTACCGTTGGTGAGCATACGCCACATGGTGCCTGCTCTGCCGCGCAATTTAAACGCGTCGGCGGCAAACGCCGCCAGAATCTGCTCCTCGTTGATTAAGAAAGAAGCAACACACAGTCAAAGCATTAGCGACATAATATATTTCGGACGCGGACTTGACAAAATATCGTGATTGTTATCGAATTGCATTGCTTGATGCGGTCGGTTGAGGCGAAAAAATAACGCGCCTCTGTTTTGCGCAAATGCCACGTAACGTGACTGATGTCATAATAGACATAAGCTGTAGATATTTGGAATGAAAACGGGTGTAGTATGATCTGCGATATACATCGAAAAATCTGTCGCCAACATGTCTTTCAATGCCAGAAACGTCTTCAGTTGACATGAAAAGACAGCTGGCAGTAGGCACTTACCACTGTCTCGGGAAGCAATCATAATAATAGAGAATATCCTCCTCAATAGCTCGTGGCAAAGCCACCGTAATCGGACAGAGTATCTTTACGGCACGCCAACAATCAGGTGTGCTAACCTGTACTGCGAGCATAAGCAGATATTCGCTAGTTTTCCGTCCGTCACGCCCCCAACATGGAGATCGCTTAACGGCCTGCTTCCAAATCTGCAACCACATCGTAATATCAACTAAGCGCCATCATAAAGCATCAGGTCGCCAGCACTGAAGCTGTTGCCTAGTTAGCGCGCAAAACTTATCCATCGGTAGGACTCGCGAATCGCGGTCAGCGATCGACTAACTTTAATTAAAAATTTTCGCAGTTCATCTGTACGCCAATAAGATCATTAATAGTCGGCTCTGTTAAGCCGCACCTGCGTGTGGGTAAGATTAACATACTGTTAGCTGTCTTCCAACCTGCTGAAAGGCATCCTGCTGATAAGCGAAACTGAAGAAAAGCGGGAGCATCCATCGCGCAATGTCTTCTTCATCGTGCAGTTCCATAGAGAAAACTTCTGAAGCTTACCCATAAATGGCAAAAAGGGCAACGCTTAGGGCGTTGCCTTGTAAAACATGCCTTGTAATGCCCTTTACCCTTTAACTAAACGTTTATACTTAATGCGAAAACGTTAAATGCATGAGCTGCTACAAACTCTTCCACCGTGCTCCGAAAAACGTTTCAAAGCTGGGATCGCGTTGATTATATTCACGAGTGCGAACCTGTCCTTAAGCATGTTAGCGAATCTTGCTATCTTTATACCATTTCCATGCTACTCCGTAATCGCGCTGGAGATCAACGCTAAACGCTAAAGCCCACGTCGACTGAGTTACGGCCAGACTCCCTTCGGCTACAAATACAGCCCCCTGTGGGCTGTCGCATTCTCCTTAGCACCGTGCCCACGCACAGTGCTGATCTGAAAGAGAAATTACGGAGAGATTCTCATGTTTTAACCACACGTTAGCCCAATTAACTCTTGACCCGCGATCAACAAGAGTCTCTTCCCACATTTCTTTCGTTACCATTGGCTACTGTGGCTTCCCGCACTTATGGCTACCGGCACAATGGGTTGTGCACTGTTGAAACCCGTATCAATGGCAGGGCCATGTTCCTTGAGGCGCGTCCGCCTCACTATCATACTCATTGCGCTTAACCACGTTTAGCTTCTCGTCGGCGCAGAATCCGTGGCCGGCCATGTGCCAACTCAGCTTTCCGTCGTCTGGATCGCAAAACTGCTACTGCGCATCAATATCATCAGTTAAACGTATCGTCTACTTCCGATCAGTTAGATAACTCGCACTCGCTGCATCAGAGAAAATAGCGTCATCACATTAATACTCTCTGCCCTGAGGACTCTGCATCTGACAGGTATATCACTGTCACGCTCTGCGTCAGACCTTCCGGCATTCTGGTGAGCAGCTTCCGCGCCCTCCTGCCGCTAGAATGGCACGAACAGGCGCGAATCCCCGCCGCCGGTAGTACTTCTCTGCACGCGACATCGGCAATTGCGGTTGCTCTGCAGCTCTGCATCGCGAGTGGCTGGGGTGTTGAGGAGAAAATGACTTAACGGGGGAGTTCGTCTTCCGTATCGAACTCGTCGTCACTTACTACTGGTATAACGGTGGATTATGCTATGTCGCCGCCCTTTGTGGCTGGGGACGTGTGCCACCCGACCTCTTGCGACGGCGTTTTAGGCAATCCATCGGACTCTGTGGGATGAGCGCTGCGCATATTCTCGACATGCGCAATTACCTCCCTTTTGGTTATCTCATTGCTGGCAGGAGATAATTCTTAGAGCTTAACCACCTGAATGACTTGTGTTGATAACACGGATCCAAGGGTGAGGCCAAATCTTCTTTACCGTGCTCCTGGCCTTTAACACGGCGATTCGTGATAATAAACGGGAGTCACCGACCTCGAAAGTAAGCTGCTTAGCCGCGCTTTCGCTTAGTAAAACCTTATTGCGTAAGGCGCTGCCAAGACGTGTCCTGCTCTCACATGCGCATATGCCTGATGGAGACGTTCCGTCGTCTGTGCGATCGGACTCTCATCGTATTTGCTTCCGCCCTTGGCGTAAGAGGCTGTCAAGGGCTTATGGCGTTGCCCGGTTCTCTGCGCCGCTACATGAAGCATTAGAATGGCAGTATACTGCTCTATCCGCTGAATACTCAATACGATATGCGCCAGCAGCGGGGAATCTTTACGCGTCCTAATATCTGTCTGCCGAATTTGCTTAATTGCTGGTGGCTAGCATAGAATTAAGTACCCTGTGCAACGCTTCATTCGCCCCCACGCATTGCTCGGAAGGTGTACGGTGCGATCGTTACACCAGGAATACCTAAGTGTTTCGTTTAGACCCGCAAGTTAGTTTACTATCGTACTCAGGTCCATTGTCGGACAGTAAGCATACGTGAGTGCGCATGGCGCGGCAAAGATTTTCTGTGGCTAAAGAGCTGTGAGCCGACTTACCTTCCGCTGTCTTGTTTTTAACAGGAAAACGGCTTCCGGGCCCAAGACGTTGTAAGAGACAGAATGAAAGTGAATGAGGTACCTTCATTGCCACGTTCACGTCAATGGAAAAACTGACACGTGTCAACTGCAACAACGTCCATTAGGGTCCCCTTGGCAGAGGTGCTTTATACCCATCGCGTGCAACGTATATTGCTAGCTAGCTCTTGAGCTTACATGCTATGCAAGCACCGATATGCGTTAAGTACATCCGCGTACATGCCTGGCCAGAAGTATCGAGATTTAATCTTGTTATACGTCTTGTCAAATCCAAGCGTGACCATGGTAGAGATCATCGTGCGTGGTGCCGTAGACTATTTCGCGCTACGAAAATACCCGCGGAATAACTAGCTGCATACACGCCGCTGATCTCGCGTAGGCGGCATGACATGATGTGCATTGCCAGCTTCATCTATCATGCACGTCAGACAGAATCTGCTAATCTTTTATAGCAGTCGTCGCCGATGTTACGAGTGCTGAAAATACTGTGTAGCTGGCGGGTCAACTCTCTGTTCTCCTTGCATTCCCTGTAAGTCCACAATTAGCTGGTGATTTGTAGTGAGAATTCTCCTGTGCACCGCTGCTTCTCCGTGCTGCGCAGGCTACGGTTTTCCTGCTGCATCGCTGCCGCCGCTTTCCTGTGTTCTGCCCTCCATGAGACTTTCTGCCTCCTCGACAGGTTCCGGGCTTAGTCTCTGTCGCTTCCTGGGTAGTCTACCTGTTGTATTTCTTGTTCGACTGACATGCGTCAGTTTGATGCGCGACAGCGCATCTGCATTCCTGTTGGCAACTCCACTTCTAAACTCAACAGTTGCGTTGATGCTCGCTATAACGTTAGACCATCGAAGCAGTTTTGCATTTTTTAGATTTGGACAGTGAGAGTAAATACTTCAGAGTTTATGGTCACTGACAATAACGAACTTGCGCTCCAGCGAGGTAGGGCCGCAATTTGGCACAATGCAAAAATAATTGGCGAACGCCCTTCCCTCTCTATAACTTGGCCAACGATCTGTCCTTATTCAACTGCATGACTAACGTACTGGATCACAAAACTTCCTGTCCTTCACTCATCTGTGCTGCAGCGAGTACTGCACCGACTTGGCCGTAGAGGAAGCGTCTCGTAAACAAACGGTACTCTTTATCCTGTATCTGCGATAAGCCAATATCGGGGGCGTTCAGTAAGCTTTCTGTTTTAATAGGCAGAATGCCGTGTTCCGCATCGGCCATCCAAGCAAACTTTGCGCGTACTTGTGCTGTGAGTGCGTCGTTAATGGCTTCGCGCATCTGCTAGCGATAAGATTTGATATGAGCCCTGTAGTAACTTGCCATCCTAAGAATGAGCGTACTCTCCTGTTGGACTTGTTGTCGGCCGATTTGTTGTTTAATGACCTTGAACCTTGTCTGGATCCGTGCTATTCAACGGGTGAGACGACCGTGCCAAGTAACTTGACTTTACTCTGAGAACGCACACTTAGATGCTTTTAGCTTTGAGTCCTGCCGTTGCGTAGTCTGTCAAACACCTCTTGCGATATCGCGCCACTATTCTC
>NW_014577092.1:318142-338888 GCF_000485595.1 Priapulus caudatus | reverse complement strand
TCCACCGCGGCGAGTGCCACTCACTCTCAAAAGCAAGCTGAAAGATGAGCTGGATCGCATGGAAAAGATGGGCATACTAGTGAAGGTACATGAACCCACGGATTGGGTAAACTCGCTCGTAGTAGTTGAAAAACCGCGCACGGGACAGCTTCGCGTGTGTCTCGATCCTCGCGATCTCAACCGGGCCATAAAACTACCCCACGCGCACTCTAGAAGATATCACGGTGCAACTGGCTGGAGCAAAATACTTCAGCGTTGTTGATGCAAGATCAGGATACTGGTGCATCAAGCTATCGGAGGAGAGTTCGAAATTGACAACGTTCAACACGTTCGCCGGACGGTATCGATTCACGCGTTTGCCCTTCGGCATACACTCGGCACAGGATGTCTTCCAACGAAAAGTGGACGAAACACTAGAAGGCATTCCGGGTGTTGCAGCAATCGTCGACGACATATTGGTGTACGGACGACGGACGTACACTAGTCGAACACGACATGAACTTGCGTGCGGTCTTGCAGAGGCTGAAGGAGAAAGGTGTTAAGCTAAACAAGGACAAGTGTAGTATCCGCATGACTGAAGTCAGCTACTTCGGTCACATTCTGTCGTCCGAGGGAGTGAAGCCTGACCCCCGGAAGGTAGCAGCTATTGCGAAGATGGATCCGCCTGTCGACCGTGCTGAACTACTGACCATACTAGGCATGGTTGGCTACTTGGCCAAATTCGCTCCCCGGCTAGCAGAGATAGCAGCTCCACTCAGGGACCTTGCTAAGAAGGAGAATGAATTTGTGTGGGACAGCCAGCAGGATGCCGTACTCCAGCAGGTGAAAGACTTGATCACAAAAACACCTGGCCCCGTGTTGGCCTACTATGACCCCAACAAGACAGTTAAGCTGCAGGTAGATGCATCAAAGCGTGGCCTTGGAGCTGTTCTGCTACAAGACGGTAAACCGGTGGAGTATGCATCCAAGTCGCTGACATCAACTGAGCAACAATATGCACAGATCGAGAAAGAAATGTATGCCATATTGTTTGGCTGTGAGAGATTCCATCACTATGTGTATGGTAAACACGTCATAGTTGAGTCCGACCACAAACCGCTCGAGTTTATACTCAAGAAACCACTAATTGCTGCACCAGCCAGACTTCAACGGATGATGCTGCGTTTGCAAAAGTATGACATAGAGGTCACCCACATTCCCGGAAAGGATATCCCGGTCGCAGACACACTCTCAAGAAAATTTGTCGAGGGCCACAGTGATGACATAGGTGATGGAGCCGATACACAGGTGCAGGATGTCTCCGACATCCCGGTGTCGGATAACAAGCTCTCTGAAATCAGAATTCAGACGAATGACGACAATGAGCTCTCTACACTCAAGCACGTTATCTTAGGATGGTGGCCAGGCCGTCGAGACAGATGCCCAACAGCAGCTCTCGACTACTGGAATCACAGAGACGAGTTGACCGTCATGGAGGAAATCATCTTTAAGGGTGACAAGATCGTCATCCCAAAGACGTTGAGAGGGGAAATGCTAGCTCTCATACACCAAGGACATATGGGAATCGAGAAAAGCCGACAAAGAGCCCGTGACGTCATGTTCTGGCCTGGAATGAATAGCCACATTGCAGACTTAATATCCAGTTGCACTATTTGCCAGTCTTATAGAATGGCGAATACAAAGGAGCCGATGTTGCCTCGTGAAGTGCCTGAGCGGCCGTGGCAGACCGTTGCCACAGATCTGTTCACGTGGAACACTAACGAAGACTATGTGATAGTCGTGGACTACTACAGTCGTTATCTCGAGATAGAGAGGCTGTATAACACTCGCAGTGATACTGTGATTAGAAAGCTAAAAGGGATGTTCGCCAGACACGGCATCCCTAACAAAGTCGTCTCTGACAATGGACCCCAGTATGCTTCGCGGGAGTTTGCAGACTTTGCCAAATCCTGGAACTTCACGCATAACACTTCAAGCCCGGTATACCCCCAATCTAATGGCCTTGCTGAGAAGGGTGTCCAGACAGCTAAGCACCTACTCGAGAAGGCCAAAGCCGATCGCCGAGACCCATACATTGCGTTGCTGGAGTATCGCAATACACCTGTGGACAATCTCGCGTCGCCTGCTCAACTGCTAATGAGCCGCCGACTGCGGTCTGTTCTGCCATCCACAGCCCAGCAGCTGGAGCCAAAACTGGTGAGCACTGCACATGCTCGTGACAAGCTCCTACGAAAACAACGAATCCAAAAGCACTACTACGACCGTCAGTCAAAATCGCTACATCCACTCCACCCAGGAGATGCGATACGCATCCAGCAGGCGAACGGTCACTGGAAGCCAGCTACTGTCACCAAGGTAGCAGATGCTGACAGGTCGTACCACGTCCGCACAGAAGGAGGCGAGTACAGGCGTAACAGACGCCATTTGTTTCTGACTTCCCCGTCCAAGCCCAGGCATGTCAGTCCATCATCAGGAGAATCCCTCAGTGCTGAGCTGAGTGGCCCTGGACCACCAGTGGACAGTGGACCACCTGAGATAGTACCCGGCGGGCCCTACGTCACCCGATCTGGCCGTCCCGTCAAACCAAGAGACATTCTTGATATATGAACTGTACGGACGATTTGTGTCAGTTGTGTGTGTAATCTGTGCATTGTAACAATCTATGTTGTGCCAATTTTGTGCACCAAAAAATTTGTTGAGCATATTGTGTTATTCATATGGTCATTAGGACAAGCATATGGTCAGTTTACAACCTATAATTAGCCATGGAGTTCACCTACTCATCAGCAATAACCCAGTCGCATGTCCTTACATTTTTGTTAAAGAAGGGGAGATGTAATGTTATTCTGCTAATTAGCCAACACTCTGTAGACGGTTACTATACGTGCCGGGAGATGGCGTGCGTGAGGGAGGGAGGCGTGGCGAAGGAATGGAAATGGAGGATTAGAATAAAGGTTAATTCTAGAAAATATATATAACGTGTTTGTCCTCACTGAAGTTATAGGCATAACTTTACACAGGGTACTGCCGGAACGTACCCTGGTACTATCTAATATGCCGGACCGTACCTCGCCTACTCCACTAACGAGTCTAGGGTAGGAAGTCGCCTACTCCCTAACCATATCAAATAGTTACCAGGGTACGGTCCGGTATTACCCAGGCCAGGGTACGTTCCGGCAGTACCCTGGGGGACATAAGACCCTATGAGCTCTAGTAACTATAGCCCGCGTACAGTTGCCGCTACGACAGCGGCAACTGTACGCGGGCTATAGTTACTAATAGTAATACTAGAGCTAGCAGTAAACTATCCAGATACGGATACCGTCTTTAGACTTTACACTTACAGTCTACGGTACACCGATGCATAATCGATTGTAACATTCAATAAAGAAATCTATCAATGGAAATAGCTTAACCTCATCGACATTTTTTTCTTTTGATTCCTCCATGCTAGCTGTATAACACGTAAGTGGATCTAAAAGGGCAGTCTATTGCCCATTCTTCAACACCTACGGGTAATCATAGGAGCAGCCATCTTTATTCAGCCTCTAAGCAGAGATGAGCACACCATCATGTTTTCATTTGACAATGTTTTAAATATTAGTGTCTTTCAATTATTAATAATAAATACATAGATTTTTTTAATACATTTATTAATTACTCTAAGTTGTAACGATTACGAATAATTTATTTCCGCGACTGTTTTTTTTTCAAACATGAAATCATTCTAGCGAGAGGAGCCATGAAAGTCATGTCGGCCGACAGCAATGAATACTTCAGTATAGGAAGTGAAGTCAAGTGCACGACATGTTATGGTCAGGAAATGCAAGGTCAAGTGATGGCTTACGACCTTCAAACGAAGTTACTTGCACTTAGTATCCTTATTATAAAAACATTTATATAATATCACGAGATCTCGGCGCGTATTGGCACTATTATTGGACATCAACATTGCCGGTCAAAATAGGGTCAATATATTATAAATTCATCATGATTTATTTTGTAGATGTAGTATACTATCATTATATTACTGTTTTTCTGTGCCAAGAATTTTACTTTGCAGTGATACAATTATTATTCCGTACCCTATTAAACAGCCCATGGGGCTGAGTTGAAAGTACAGAGAAACACCACTTTGTCATCGGCCTCAGTGACAATGTCTGCACAATTACTGAATTGGCATGTTCAGCCAAAACAATATTTACACGCTGACGTCAAAACACAGGACATCTAGTATTATCACATTGGTGACGTTTCCCCTGGTTATTGATAAGTGATGCATAAGGTTCATTCATGAAAGGCTTTCTAGTGTAATCAATGGTAGCTCTAGTACTATAGCCCGCGTACAGTTGCCACAGGGCTATAGAACATTCTATTACGAATACTCGGGACCAACTTATTTACAGTTACTCGCGGCTATAAAACGTCTGTGGTAGGCAATTAATGCCTTTTATCCGAAGTGAATATGTCTTAAGTTATATCCGCTACTAAAATTTAACCTCTAACTATCGTTGAAATGGTCTACTTGTGGTATTTCTTGTGAACGAACATTATTTACGAACTTCAAACGGCCATTTTTGGTGGCACTGCAGCAGCGCCAGTCAGCGGGAACTATGTATTTCCGCACGTGGTGGAGGGGTGGGCGGGTTGGGTTGGTTGTGAACAAAAACATTGTTGTTGTCAAGTAACAAATTAAGCGATCAAAAAAGATTGTAATATTAGTTTTGTCATGAAAGATGAACAAATTACTATTATTAATTTGTTACTTGACAACAACAATGTTTTTGTCCACAACCAACACAACCCGCTCACCCCTCCACGTGCGACATAGTTCCCGCTGACTGGCTGGAGTAAGTTGGTCCCGAGCATTCGTAATAGAATGTTCTATAGCTCTGCGGCAACTGTACGCGGGCTATATATAGTACTAGAGCTACATCAATGGCTGAACAGTTAGCATTAACTTTGCAAGCCGGATTCAAAACCCGCGCTTATTTTCTTTATAATTTTTTTTCCAACGTATTCCACAGGTTTATATTTACACAACATGTTCCTATATTTTCTTATGACTGAAATGCTTATAAATTCTCCACTTTGCATTGATATCTTAATTAAGAGATTACAGATTACCTACACACCTGCCCTATATACCAAATGACTTTGTTACAAGGCTGTACAAGACTCTTTGCACATGTTTTTCAAGTAGATGTACCAAATTGTCACTTGATGTCATTGATGTTGCTACGGTGCATTTTTTGGAATTACCCTATTGTGATGCAGTTTGGCTAAATCTACCTGTTAATCAATTTGACAAATAGGTTAGTTCAGGTTGTAACTCATCTAATGCAACAATTTCTTTGGTAAACAATAGATTATACAATTTAGCCCATCTAGTACAAGTAATATGTTGATATTATTCATAGTTTCTCGTAGATTTTTTCGCTCTAGATTTCTTTGGTATTTCTAGAGTATCATTCCTTTACCATGCAAACCCCAGAATCACCGACAAAGAATGGCTCGAAGCCTGGCAACAGTGACGTGCGTTTGATCAACCTATCTCTGGTCAGCAGCGTCAGTTTGATCCACGAGGAGGAGAACAAAACTCTACCTGCGGTTCCTAACCTTAACTTCCAGAGGGTAAATGAATATAGGAGCCATAGTTATCACACAATTCAGCTACTGAAGTTCATTTCTTTCATGATTAAATGATTTTGAATTCATGATTAGTCCGTTATTTTAAAACTACCAAGTTTACTTAATAATAAGTAGACTGCAGTGACAACTAATTCACTGAAATACCTGACTGTCAGTGTTAATTAAACTTAGCCTTGTCAGTTTTTGATTTAAACTGACAAATAAACTGGTAATTTAAAGGATTATTCTTCCTTGCGAGTTTTTATAACTTTATTTTAAAGAAATTAAATTATTAGGTGTTTATAACTTGTTGAAGCAGCCATGTTAAACTCATCAAATTTAATAATTATTTGAAATTGTATGTAGAAGAGTATTTATTTGATAACTTATCAGAATGTTTATTAGAATAATTAAGCGATTAATATGACTGTGACTTGAAATACAGTAATACTAATAGTATAGAAATGATCAAATTGATAAATAATAAAATGCTTATAGAAAGTATACAACTGCTAAGTTATAAGTGTAAATCCATTGATTAAATTTGTATTTAACTCAACTTAGCTCAACTCAAGGCTGGAACAAAGCAGGAAAGAGAAGATTAGACAAGCCAATTCCATTGGAGAAAACGTATCTCCCGAAGCACAAAAGCTGTATCTGGCAATTACAAAGACGTTAGTATAACTATAAACCAATACAGTGATAAATAATGTTTTGTGTCAGTTTTGTAGTAATTTATATTATTCAGCAGTTCATCGATAAACGGTCACAGTTTCCCGATTTTGTACCAGCTTGAACATAATTATAAGTAATCCGACGGTTTCAAATTTACTTATTCCTGTCTACTGATACTAGGGGGTCCGTGTATATTGTGTAGACATAAGTTGTGATTAAGAAAACCCCTTTCCACCTTGGTTTTTGCTGAGCATGGATTATTTTTTATAAATCTTTTATAAGCAGGTTTCCAAATGGCTAAACTTGCCTACAAATATCTGATTATATTAGTTAGGTGACATCCCACGGCTTGGTGCTCCCTGCTGTGCTTATCAAAATGTAATTTGTTTCTAAAAATTGTGTGACTGTCTAAAATATGTAAAGATCAAATGGAAAAAGTGGTATGTAATGACCCAAGTCATGATGAAAAGGTCTGTAGCACATAGCCAACCAGTGTGTAATCATCTGCTGTTAACTATGTACTTGCTTTCATTTATTTAGGATAGAGCCTGTGCATTACCAGAGCCAGGATATAGTTGTGATGAATCAGGTGATGATATCACCTCCTTACAGACCAGAAAACTGCAAGTGTATTTCGCAAGCACCTTCCAGTGAACAAACACTGAACCACATAAGGAAAATTGTGAGTTGGAGGTATTTTGGGGGTAGTTGCTCCATCACAGTTGTACTGATGGAGTGGTTTTCACTGGAGAGAGCAGGTCATCTGTGTTCATGCATGTGTTAGGGTTGAGATAGTGCTGTGTTAATGTTTTAAAGCTATCAGCTAACAGTAACAACTGCGGTTAGAAAATGCCAACGTCTTGTAGTGACAAGTGGAAAACTATACCAATGATACATGCAGGCATTTCACAAAATTGAGTGTCTGTGATTCATTCTGTTGCTTGGTGCTAGGAGATCTTCGTGTTTTGCGACAACAATTGTTAGCTAGCATGTTCCCATCACAGCTGCAAGCAGCAATTTTCTAATTTAAGTTGCTAGTAGGCTGTATGTTGACTGCAGGAGGGTTAACCTGTGTAGAGGGCCACTTTGTGTGCCCAAGGCCCTATGACATTACTATCTACTAGCTCTTAGCCATTAAAACATGTTTCTTGTGTGCGGTTAGTATTAAAATTAGTGGGCGGAGCCACCTATGTCTTTTTAAAGTGCAGAACAAGGCAAAAAAATGCAAAAAAATTGGAAAAAAAATTATGATACGACCACCGCCGGTGGGTGAAACATGTTATGTGAGGTGCGAAAGAGATGGAAGCAACCGGTAGCCTACCAGAAATTTGGCTAATTAAGATGCATTCTGGGAGCCTCACTTTCGTGCACAACATTTCCGTTTCCGGCTCCCTTGTTTGAATTCTGACTTATCAATTCTTATATTTGCTCGCTATAAAAAAATAGTCCAGCAATTCAACCGGGGTGGTCGCTCAAAGGCTATGCCTTACTATTCGAACTGTTATATATTAACAATGGAAATTACGTAAAATCCTAAATCTAAACCCAAATCGTCATTTCAACTGCACTTGCTGGTTGGATTTATTTCGACTCTCCTTTTGTTGTGCGAGCGAGAACATTTATGATTGGCGAAAACGCAAGTGCATCGTCTGCTGTTCTATTGTTTCAGGTAGAGAAGTTTCACAACGACCAGAAGCTGCTGCAGGCGAGCGAATCGGCGGCGTCAGAACATGGCACGATGAACGGGTGAACTCTCACCGACCCCACCACACGACCCCCAACCCCTGCTCTCCCGCCCACCAACTGCCCACTGCCGATGATGGTCAGACTCTATAAGTTATTGCTTCTGAGGCAACAGTATGATCATGTCACCAGAAAACAGTCTTCCTGTAACACATGACCTATCTTCTCTCTATCTCTCTCTCTCGAGATTTGCAGCCCACACCTTATCGTGTTTTGTTTTGCCGTAAAAGTGAAGCAGTATGTCACCCACGTGCTTTTGGCCGTCTTATAAGAGGTAACTGAGACTCGATGTACATATTTGCCACAACCCGGTGGTCTGTCCTGGGAGGCATTCGTCGATTTCAGACGGGAAATTTAAAAATCACCTGAGAAAGCCTACGAACAAGGCTTAGGGTAAAACATCAGCACGAAAAGGTCTTTTGGCTTGCTCGGTAAAATGATCCGGTATACGCAGGAGGATATATTTGAATGTAATTTTTTTTTCTCTTCTCAGTTCAGAAGGAACGAAAATTAGTAGGAAATTACTTTATACCATTTCATAATGAAATATTAGGCATTATAGGGTATTGATTTTTTCAATAAGCCCAGACGCCAAACAACATTACGTTAACATTGGAAACGTAATTTCACTTCAGCGTTTGACAATGAAATTCAGAAGTACATATACTCATGGACAAGTAGCATGAATAGAGCATTCGGCAGCAAATGTTTCTATAATTTATTTGATTCGTCAGCAAATTTAATGTATGCTTTGTTTGTAACTTTGAATACAGTACGACAATACTTGTCTATGCTAAAATGTCTCAGTTGGTTGTATGTTGAGGATGGTTGTTTTCTGGATAATTTGTTTTTGTTTTTGAAAAATGATGTTACCATGTACAGCCACTTAAGATATGGTGGAAAAAGAATACTTAAATAAACATAGCATAAATAGATCCCAACCAAAATTGAATATTATATGGAATAAAAATCGTTTGTGGCCAGTAACTATTAATCCCTCCAAATTCAGGAAATAATTTTGGACATGCAAAGCTAAGGAGCAGACGTATCTTCTTTGAGATACATCAAAAGTATCAACGACTGGTCCATGCTGATTTGCAGAGCACTAGAATACGTGCGAAATATAACAGGTTTCGAACACTCAGTTGACGATGTTGTGCTAGTTGTGCTATGAAAGATGTGAGCGGGCTGAAAACAGCAGTTAACGTAATCTGCCACTAGATGACAGCACTGTGTAAGGTTTGTGAATTCGCTGTAACGTGGACCATAGAACTAGAATAGAACTAGAACTTCTATTCTAGTTCTATGACGTGGACTCGTGGGAAAGGGCGAGTTGCTGCGAATAATGTTGTGTGAGCTATGTTTACACGTGTATATCACAGGCTAGGGTACTGGGTAAACCAACGCCGACGCGGATAAAACATGAACGTGTGCTACTAATTCTAGCTGATATCCAGCGCATCAGCTGACTGCTATTTTTTGGCAGACATGGCACAGAACTTGCAGTCGAAGGCAAGCGATGCAAGGCCGCCTCTCCTCACTCGCGCATGAGCAGGAGTCTGTGCTAACATGCGCCGTCTATGGTTGGCCATCGTACTCAGGAATAATTATTGTTACTGCGGTAAAAACAATTTTCCCGGGGTTAAATTATGGCCCTTTTTACCGAAACAGGGGCCTTGTTACACATAATTTAACTGCGGATAAATTATTTTTACCGTGGTAGAAATAATTTAAGTGCAGTAAAATTATTGCCCTTTTACCCAGAGGCCTTCTTACACATAATTTAACGATGGATAAATTATTTTTACTGAGGTTAAATTATCCGGAACAAGGCCTCTGATTGGGTAAAAGGGCCATAATTTTAACCGCAGTAAAACTAATTATTTCTGAGTACGATGGCCAATCATAGCCATCTCTCCATTGCTGCGACTCCTAGCAATCTTGACCTAGCGCCCTCTACCGTTAAGTTATGGGTATATTGTTTTTCAAACGAAAGGTCCCACTTTGTACATGGTGTGCGCACCTGTTCAAGTTGTGCAAACACCTTTACAGTACATCTCCGCATGATAACGTTTATGTAGAGTCACTATACTACTTTCACATGAATGGATAATCTGACCAAATTCCTCTACGTCTGTATCCCTTCGCTCAATTACCGGAACCAATTTCTTTTGTAAGGCGAAGGGTTAGATACAAAGAGTTAGTCCGGTTATACCGAATGGAGTTGAATCTGCTATAGAAATGCGTAACGCGTGAAGTTTATGTCTGTCATTTTGTCTCTGGTACCCATGCGTGTGGGTGCAGCAGGCCGCGTGTGACGCCCCCTGGTGAGCTCGTGTGGCAGACTCATTGAGATGTGGTCCCTCTGGTGCCGACAGAGGTGCAATGTCGACTTGTGAGCTTGTTTGTAGCAGAGATTCACGTTACTAAATCTACGTACGGGTGTTTACTTAGAGCGATGGAGGGCGAAAGAGGATTTGCTGAACAGGAATTTATGTCTAGCGAGTACTGGGGACTGAGGGGTGGGCATCGCGTGTAGCTGAGTTACAGTGCGCAAGTAACCACGAAGCATGCAGCCTGGGGCCAATCGTCGAAAACGTGACAAATACTACAATACTATTGTAATGCTATTGTAATTGTAATTGTAATGTAATTGTATAAACGTAGTTAACTATCATTAGGCCAAGATGCGATAACTTTTGCACAACAGTTTGTGGGTTAAAGTTATGGCTTCCTAGATGGTGATTAGTTATAATTATTCACGATGATTCTGAGAACAGCCCCTTAGGTGACATGCACGCCGGTCCACATTTCTTCTCGATCAAATCATTTCGTAGTGATATGGCGAGACATGTAATTTCTTTCAGAGGATAACTGCTGGTGACAGTTCGAAATTGTTTTTCATCGTCTTTGTTGGTTAATCAAAATTCTAAATTTCCAAATCTATAATATTTTTCGGTGCTCTTTTTTAGCTCATCTGACGTAGTCAGATGCAGCTTGTAGAATCGCATGATCGTGCGTGCGTGCGTCCGTCCGTCCGTGCGTCAACAGTTGGGCACAAATCTTAACCGCTCGACGTACGGTCACGATATTCGGGACGTCGGGGGATCGTGAAAAGGACTCAGGATGACAAATTTGGGGGTCAAAGGTCAAAGGTCAAGATGTTTAAACGGAGGGGGAATATTTCACCCTTAACTTAAGGTATAGGAGGAAAAACGGAATTGCGGCACAAATCTGAACGGCTCGACCTATGTTCTTAATATTCGGTGTATAGTGTGATGGGCAGGAAACCCATCACCAGTGCGAAATTGGAGGTCAAAGGGCAATCGGGGAAAGGTCAGATATCAGACATTTTCTGAGGACATGGCCTAATGGACAGAGTGAAAAACATTTTTGTTTCAGCGCTGATCTACCATTTTTATCAATTTATTGAAAGGACCATGAAATGTGCTTTCCACTGACGTGCGAAGCGTAAGTGTCTGATAACCTTTTGACCCTCAAGAGGAGGGTTAAACATGGATTCCTGAACTGCCTCAATGACGTCACAGTGTTGTCATATTCATGGCACATCCATAATCTAGAAACCCAATAAGCCTGGATAGCCGAACGCGTACAGTACAGGCGTCACGGCTCAAAGGTCGTTAGATTGAATCCCATCTGATTTTTTATTATTGACCTGTTTTCTGTATTTTTCTATCTTTATCCATTTAACTATTTTTTTCCAATTTAATTAATGCAAATATTTACATGATTTATTTACAACAATTCAATAGCAACAAATAATTTTTACAACAATTAATTTTGTTGTTGTTGTTAATAGGGTTAAGGTTAGGGTCACAATGCACCATAAAACAGGAGTTTCAGGCACGCGATTTGTATCAACCAATGGGATTTGGGAGATGCAGAATGCAGAAGAAGGTTGCTGAAATGATGTGTACGCAACTGCGTATCTGCATATCTGCGCCTAACAAAGGTGTCACTACGCACGACTTAAATGTTACGTTTATAATCGTAGCAACAGACTTCAGATGAGCCCAGACGCTCTGCGGCTCTTGTTTTAGATTCTCATTTAAACGATAAAACGCCAAACGTTTTGTGCACGCATAACACTAACCTTTTCTTTTCTGATATAAAACACGATATAAGACACATATATATATATATATAAAACTTTCGATATTCAACAGTAATCAAACAAATTTTACCGAGCCAACAAATTCGACAAAACATGTTTTTGACAGCATCAGTTGTTCTCCACTTAATTTTAAAAACTTGGTATGATGATATTCTAAAATATATTTCATTACTGCGCACTACAGCCTGTGGTCAGCCCTGTACCACTATAGATGATGTGCCACGCACAAGTACGAAGGAGATTCCCATAGAAATATATATATATATATATATATATAATATAGGTATATATCTATTTCTATGATGATCCCCGAAAGTGACGTCATAACACATCGCCATATAGTGACGTCACAAGGTGTGTCGTGTGCAGGCGGCGCGTTTGTATTAGTAACGTGACTCTGTAACGAGTAGCTTCTACCTTCCTTCTTTTCTTCCTTCCTTCTTTCCTCCCTCCCTCCCCCTTCCCTTCATCCGCCACCCACCATGCTTGTCTCCGCAGTCTGTGCGATGGTATTTTCCGCATAATTATAGCGAAAACAGTCGCAACTGTGCGTACCAGGCTGGATCAGATGTTGTTATGCAACTGTTCCTTTTGTACATGTGGTGTTACGATGCGATACGATTGGAGGAGGAGGAGGAGGAGGAGGAGGGGGGAGGAGGTGAAGGAGAAGGAGGAGGAGCTGAAGAAAACGGAGGGGCAGCAGTAGAATAATGAAGAGAGTTAGCGGTACGGCGTTAGTCGACGGCGAGCTTATACCTTAGCAATAGTTAGCCATACCCCGCGCCGGTGCGATGGGGTTTGCGATGGACATACTCACTTGTTTCTACCTTAGTTCTACTGTTAGCGCATTCGTTGCTCTCCATGGCGTAGTGCGGGGCCATGGATACTATCAAGAGTAGATAATAGAGATCATATCTCTATTATGCACTCTTGATACTATGTAGGGCTAATGCTACCGACCCCTGTGCGAGCGAGGAGGCATATTCGCGGTGTAGCGATGTGAGGAGTTTTCAGACGTGAATTAGTGCCTCGCTGGGTATAGTAAACAAGTCGCGTGCACACGTTCATGTTGTCAGTGGCGGCGATGGGAGAACATGAGAGTTTCAAAGGCAGCACGGCTGCCACTGCTACGTATGATGTGGGGTGGGGGGGGAGGGGTGTGTGTTGTTGTTTCAAGTGCGTGTAATGTTCATTTCGGGGTGGATGCAAGCAACGGTCGTACCTTGTTGCCAATGATAGTGGTTTTACACTTGTTCTATTTGTTTTCTCTACTGGATTTATGTGGAAAAATGAGCTTAAAAAGCAATACAACTTTCTTTCCAGAACAATGCCTATTTGCCTTTCCGTTTTTATAAATTAAGACTATTTTATATAATTTGTGTATGTAGTATAGTTGAGAAAGTATTCATCCCAATAGATGGTGATACGACCCCTCTAATGATAAGGGGTGCAGCGGGACGCGAATTTGCGATTCCCAAACCGTATAGCTTTGGAAGAAAAATTGAGCAACGTGATTGGCTAGAAAAATTTTAGGACACGCATTATTAGTCAACAAGCTAATATATTAAATTATAAGCTAATATTATAAAGAAATATATTTAATTCAGAACATAAACAAATGTTACAGAACAAATAAATGCAGAAACAAATAAAATACAAAGAAATACATAACGCAGAGGAAAATAAAACCACCACATCGCGTTCGAACGCTCTGGCGCTGACCCACTGAAACAGATACTAAATTCGTAGATATAGAAATCAGTTAACCCTAACCCTAACCTTAACCCTAACCCTAACCCGAATCCTAACCCTAACCCTAACCCTAACCCTAATTCTAAAATAAAACAAAATTAGACAAAAATAATAAGAAATAAAATAAATAAGCCCCTGTGCAAAATGCGCGATGGTGTGCGTGCGATAGTGGGCGTGTCCTAAACATTTTCTAGCCAATCACGTTGCTCAATTTTTCTTCCATAGCTATACGGTTTGGGAATCGCAAATTTGCCAGCGGGACAGGCAGATCGGTACCCTACCAACCACTCTATGTTCTAGCGCAGTGGTTCTTAACCTTTTTTGAGTCATGGACTCTTTTGAGAATCTGGTGAAAGCTACGGGCCCATCCCCAGAAAAATGCACATAAGCACATAAACACAAAATTTTGCATACAATGGGGTTCACGGACCCCCCTGAAGCCCATCCACGGACCCCAAAGGGATCCATGGACCACAGGTTAAGAACCCCCTGTTCTAGCAGTTCAAGTACAACAGAGTAAGCACTGGTAAATAGTATGCACGGCTGTTTGGAGTGGGGTCACCCAACAATATTCGCAAAACGAAGAATTGAGCTGATTACCCTGCAAAAGGTCAACCTACATATGTAGTGTTTTCATATATCCACTCGTTTTGCTCATAACCTCCATGCGTTTTTTACTCAGCGCAATTGAGTACTAAGCGTTGAAAGAAATTTCACTCGCGCAAAGTCGAGTGATATAATAGCAGAACATAGAGTTGCTTATATAGGAAGAATCTCGTATTTCTGCTCAAACCACAAATATAAATAATAAATTGCTACTATGAATATAATTACAGTTGTATGTAGTTACAGGTCATAGTGGAACGTGCCGAGGCCACGTGTGGGTTTCTTTCAGGACGTGTTATGCAGCATACGCCTCTTGGCGAGAGCTCACCATATAATACATAGACACTATATTTTACCTATGTAATTTCTATGGCGCTCACAGTGTTAATAAAGGAGCAATCGCGAGTATGTGTGTTTTGCAACAGTAGAGGGCGTCCGTGGGCAGCATGCCTCAGCGCCGTATATAGAGATATATAGAGATATCTATATACGGCTCTGGCAAGCCTAAATAAGCGTGTCACACACAATAATTAAAAATACTCAGAGAGTTTTAGCACATATACAGTATGTACACGTTACTCATGCCAAATAACCACCAGAGGTCCACACTGTGCTCGGAACTTTCGCCAGCTAAATGATGCACAATTTCCAGCAAGCCGTCGGAATCCGTCTCACACACGAAAACGGCGGACCCGGTCACCAATGGCCACGTCACTTGACAGAATAGTATAATTTCTCGACAACACCAATCTTACTATTTATGCTCTCCAGACGTCCATAGTACCTTGCGTATATAATGCAGATTCGTGCACTCTAGTGCTGGATATTATACTACCAAAAAAGAAAAGGGCCTTTCAAGAGACAAAATGGCGCAATATTGGCAAACACTCGCTACTGTTGCGTCTCCTGTAAGTGTGTCGAAATACTAGTTTTTACGCCGGTCTCGACCGCCGCCATCGCTGCATATATATGTTTATAGTTCCCTTCTCCTGATTCATACTTCACTGATTCTTTACTCCATAATACAAGCCCCTGTCTGAAGCCATCACCGCCTACGCGCTAATATTACTAATGCTCTGCATAACAAATGACGACGCACTCTTAGTACTTCGTTGCACAATGCGAATCCTGAAACATTTCGTCGATATTTCTTTTTTGGTGTAATAAAAATAGCGCACTTGGTATCACGGTCGAGGGGGGATTAATTATGGTGCATGGTGAAATGAGCACTGATACTTGTACATCTTCTCATTCTGCTACCCCTACTACTCATTGTTCTTCCCATTCTACCTTCCCTCATCCTTGTCATTTCACTTATAATTTCTATACCATCCATTCTTTCTTTCCTCTCTTTCTTCCACTCCTCACCATCCTCTGCCTACCTTTCTTCGTCCTCTTCGTTTTTTTCTTCTTCACCTCCCCTCGTTGATCATTGACATCATCCTTCACATCTTCCCCTTTTCGTAATCCTCTTTCTCTTAATCCTCCTTCCATCTTCCTTCCCTCTTTCTCCTCTTCCTTTCTCCCCTCCTCCTCTTCCCCTCCTCCTCCGCCTCTTCATCCTTGATCTTCTTCTTCTTCCTCTTCTCCTTCTTCTTCTTCTTCTTCTTCTTCTTCTTCTTCTTCTTCTTCTTCTTCTTCTTCTTCTTCTTCTTCTTCTCCTCTTGCTCGTCTTCCTCCTTCCCCTCTCTCTCCTTGCCCACTTCTTCGTCCTCCCCGTCTCCTACCTCTCCACCCCTCCCCAATTCTCTTCCCTTACCCTTCTTCGTCATATTCTCCCACATTCCCCTCCCCCACATCTCAATCCCTCTCCTCTCCTACTTCGTCCCCCTTTCCCATCCTCCTTACCGTGGCTCCCCACCACTTTCCTTCCCTCCCCCCACATCTCTATCCCCTCTCCTGTCCTACTTCGTCCCCTCCCTCCTATCCTCCGTATCGTGCCGGTATCATCCATGCAACGCGTCTGACGCGATTGCAGATCGCACGCGCACTGACAGCGTGTCCCCCTAGCGGGCGTTTGAGAGCGTGTGCGGTGGAGCGGAAGCTATTGGGAGCGCGGTGGGCGTGCCTACACGCACCATTAATACTTGTCACGGCCCGCGCAATTTTCCGCCTGTTGGACAGTGATGGATAACTTGTTGCCGCGCTGGAGCTCGGCGGGCTATAGAGACGAACGCGAAAAAACCTGCCGAGTTCGCGCAGCGCCCGCTTATTGGCCTATCACGAGCACACGCGATCTCGTCTGCTTAGCAGAGAATACGCAGCGTGGTTATGTTGGTGTGTGTGCGTGTGCGTGTGCATGCGTGCGTGCGTGTGTGTGTGTGGGGGGGGGGAGGCAAAGGAGAGCGAAAGAGGAAGAGGAATGGTGAACCGAGTGAGATGGAAGGGAAAGAGGGATAGAATGAGGCAGGATAGTAAGGGGAATGAGGGGTAGATGCGAGGTAAGATAGAAGGGAGAAGGATGGAGAGGTTGTTTCAGGTGAGTTGTATTTCATGAAGTTATCCTACTACTCACGCGATAGCATCTTGGTATCGACTAACGTTGGTGTGAATCGTAGCAACCTGATGTTGCTGATGAGTTAAGGCGTTGCACGGTACAGGCTAGTGTATATTGCACAGGTCACATTCACTATCTTATTTGGTGATAGTAAATCCTATTCTATGGACTAGGGTTGGGATTGGGTTAGGGTTGTTGTTATTAGGATTAGGGGTAGAGTTGTGGTTAGAGCTATTATTATATGACTATGATTAGCTTAGTGAGACATAGTGACCATCATAGACCTGTACCATCACCACCGCCAGTAGGCCGTCAATCAAAAAGCACGGATTCTACATGATCGACTATTTTGTGCGCGTATGAATATATCGATTTCCTTTTTTTGTTCTCGTGAAAAATTTACCCTCTGAGCGATAACTCTGCGGTGTTCTTCGTACTTCGTTACAGGTTCGACGGACATCGTGAATTTATAAAGCCGTTATCCCCTGTCATTCACTAGATAGTCAGCGTTATCCAGCGCTACATGCACCGACCGCGTAAACCTAATGAAATCTCGCAGCGAGATCTCGCGAGATCTGTTCGAGGGCTCGAGAGAGCGATGATCTTTCGCTTCCTGAATTGTTCTCTTCCGATCACTTTTCGCTTTTATTGTGATCTTTTACCTAATCGATTTTTAGTAGGATTTTTTTTATAGTTTAGGGCGATATGGTTTGTGCAGGCGCAGTAGCACAAAGTAGTACTAAGGATTGGCTTTTTAGTAAGGATAAGGATAATCATTGTTCAGTGAAAATATGGTTTTTAGTATCGAGAATTTTCGTAGAGTTAGTTTCAAAACATGTGGCCCGTTGCCCGAAACAAAATTAGTTTTAACATTACTCTTAACATGTACCCTTTGCCGTTGACAAAAATGTCTTCACGAGAATGAAAAATCCTACCAAATTTTTTCATGACTTTTCGAAGCAAAATTCAGTCGATTTACAAACACATTAAGTAATATAAAAACAAGACTTAGTCTTAAGAATAATGAGACTGATTATGTTTCTGCCAACGGGCCCCGGTTAATTGTCTGTAGGAATAATGTTTTAGACGGGGCAGTTGTGTAGTGTGCATGTCTCTAGTGGGCAGTGTTTAGGTCCAATTTCCTGAGTAGCGATGGATTTTTAGTAGCTCGATGGAAAGAGCTTTTGGTGGCTTCATTATTTCGCATCCTTCCGCGTCGGCTTCTCCACCTTTCTTTCTCTCTCTCTCTCTCTCTCTCGCGCGCGCGCGAGCACCCGTGCTTTCACGCGATCATTCATGAATCTGTCCCATGCGTCCGTCGCCGCAATGACGCGACAGCCTCTCCAATTGAAAACGTGGCTATTTTCAGCGCGTCATCGATCATGGCTTATCTGGCATTTCGGATTCTGCGAGCGGGAGCGGTTTTTTTTAATATACCTTATCGCGTCCCCTTGACTACTTTACCCATATTTCAGCAGCGTCGTCGACAGCAAGCAGATATCGCTATAACTATAGATTTATAGTTGCTATCACATTCGATCTTTTCCCTCTCGCTCTCTCGCTTTCTCGCATGCTCCCCATCTTTTATCGCAGATCTCTCATTAGCCGTTCGTCTGTGTCGAACAAAGCGGGGGCAGACGTGTAAGTAATCCTTGTGTGCAAATGTGCAGAAATGGCGTCTTGAATGGGAATTATGTCGTACAACTAATGCATGACGACTTGCTAGGTGTACTTAACTAACGCATCTCTTCATAACTCGTAACGCGTAAAGATCCACTAGAAAGTGATCGAGTGAAAGAGAGCGAAGATTAGAGTGAAAGCGGTGGGGATGATGAAAACGATAGAAGACGAAGAGAGGTGGAGAGAGAGAGAGAGAGCGAGAGAGAGATTAATTTAGAGAAATAGAAAAATAGAAGAAAGCATGCGCGCGAGAAAGAAGGATAGAGGGGGGGGGGGACGGCAAGAGAGCGTCAATTGCGGGAGCAGAAAGTATTAAGCCCCACACATCTCAGTTGCTTCCTCTGTCCATAGCCTCGTCTCTCCACAGCTTCTTCACTCGACACCGTCTTCTTTCTGCATCCTTTCTCCGCATTATATTTTCTCTACGACCTTGTCTCTCCAGCAACATCTTTTCACTGCACCCGCAGCCTCCTCTCTCTACAGCATCTCTCCTCTCTTCTTCCTTCCTCATCCTCTCTCTACATAGGCAATGCGCGGCCTCGACTGCACAACCCGCAAGGCAACGCAATGCATCGCATGCTCGCTCGCTTGCTTGCCGCCCTATCACAACCTCCCCGCGCGCATCTATCTATCTATTCCGAGCAGTCGCGATCGTAGTCTTTCCCGCGGCGCTGCTACCGTGTACTGCTCGCCTGGCCGCCTTCCTTCATTTGCCGCCTGACTGCGTAGCGCGGAGCCTGCCGCAGCCGGCGAAGCAGTCTAGATTCCCAACTCCCGGGGGAGCTCCGGTGGGCCGTGCCATCGCAGAGGGAGGTAAACAGAACAGCCTATTGTGTGCACGCTAGCGAACGGCGGCGCGGACACGGGGAGAGGAAGACGATTCGGCGTGGAGGAAGAGAAGGAGCGAGCGAGAGAGAGAGGAGAGAGTTTTCAGTCATGGTTTTACCGTGGAGGCGACCAGTACTGAGCGCGACGACGCCACGATGATGCTGCACGTTCTCCTCGGATTGTCGCTGGCAGTGCTGGCCGAAGCGCAAGGTACATGTATGTACGCGTCTACACTGGCTGCTATAAGTATAACTGCCGGCTGCGATAACCCAGGCGTGCTTTCTGATGTGCATGCGTGGTGTGTTTACAGCGTGCGTGCGTCCAGCGGTGCCGACTGCAGTACTCACCAATGCTGCTAGTGTTATGTAACGCCTGCAGCCATTTCAATGATATTTCACCCGCGCGCACGCGCGTGTACGTGGCTGTGCGTGCGTGTGTGCGTGTGTGTGGGTGTGCGTGCGCGTGCTTCAACTTTGTTACAGGTGACAGATAGCGTGGCCGTGCTGGCGTCTCTGTATTTGAGATGTTTCCAGCTTCCGTGTCGAGCTGTGACAGCGAGTCATGAGATCTGTGACTGCGGCGAGCCTCACGTTCACAGCTATAGATCATATACGCGACGCAAATCTGGCGGGACATTTTTTCGGTTCTCGCGACCACTCGTGCGGTTAACTCAAGCCGCTACCGTAGCTGCCAACCGATGCTTACACATTAGAAAACGGCGTCCCACTATGCACCTGGGAAAGAATTCCCAGCAGCTTTTGACGGTTCGGAAAACGGCGAAGCGGTTAAGGTGCGACTGGAATTGATAAGTGTAGCGGGTTTTACGTCACTGCGTCGTGATTACTCTCCGTGCTGGGTCGAAGTCTTCGGCTTACGTCTGCTATCTGTGCCACTCGCTCTCTACCGAACAGTCATCGTGGTATCGATGAAAGGACAAGCTCATACGCGCGCACACACACGCACTCGCATGCACGCAAGAATACGCACAAACACGCATAAGGACACTTACAAACACACGCAGACATACACACACACGCACGCACGCACGCACGCACGCACGCACGCACGCACGCACGCACACACACACACGCACGCACACACACACGCTCATTCAAGCACGCGCGCACACACACACACACACACACACACACACACACACACACACACACGACACGCACGCACGCACGCACACACACACG
>NW_014577092.1:299578-316459 GCF_000485595.1 Priapulus caudatus | reverse complement strand
TAGGAATAAAAAAATTTCGAAGTCTGCAATGCTGTACAGTGTACGGTTGCCGTGCACACCGATCTGTCACAAGCGGTCCGATCACAAGCACGTAATATTACGGTAATTCTCCATATAACACCTTACACATAACACACATGCACTGGTAACACATGCATCACAGTCACTAAGCCAGCGCGTAGCGCGGGTTTCAGCTAGTAATAATAATAATAATAATAACTATGCCTTACTATTTGACGTTTTAATGTTGCATCGATCGTAATTGTGATTTAATTGTACACAGTGTGCTCGTCGTTCGTTATTCACGAATCATTTGAGATAATTTCCAGTTCCGTTTCGCGTGCGTCCAGCGGTCGCTGGAATGCGCACGTGACAATCAATAGAGCTTTGATAATGTCTAATTGAGCGCTGGCCAAAATAGATCGTGAATATGCATTGAAATGAGCTTTTCATGTTTGTTTCAGCGCCATTGTGTTGCAAGACAGTCGTGGCGCCATCCTGGTGCAAGCATGCCTGCGAGCAGGTGAGTTCTCCCAAGTCACATTTTACTCTAGTTTTATTAGCATATCGTGAGTGCGTCTTGCTTGCTAACTAATATTAAAATGTACCAAACTACCTCAGATCTGTTGCGGTGTATCGAGGGAAGGTATCGAGGGACACACCGCTAGCACTCTGCTAGCTACCCGTGCAGTTATGACGAGTGAACGAGGGAGAGATTTCTAATTCGTTCTGATGGCGTTTTATTCGCTCCGTGGGAAAGTAATAGTTCCTGCCTGCTTGGTTGCCTGTCTGCCTGCCTGCCTGTCTGTCTATCTGCCTGTGTTACTGTCGATCGTTCGCTCTCACTGGCCTTCTCTCACTTGCGCTCTCTTAGTTTCCATCCTCCTCTCCGTATACGCGTGTGTGGCCGTAGTTCATTGCCGGCCGACTATACGGTGACTATATTCAATAACGCGGCGTAGGCCCTACGACATCCTTTAATATCACCGAACATCACACTTGCCGATTTAACGCCCGATCATCTACACAGTACAACAACAACGTTGACGAAAGAGCCACGCGCAGGAGTGCTAACAAAACACGGCTGCCTGTCTGCGTGGTTGATGGGTCAGTTGAGGGCAGCCGGGCGGGGGCAGGCTGATGTCATTCTGCGTATGTCACAGCATTATCGTCGCGACGAGTGTCCCGCCCCTGTGTGACACTAATTGACTCGTGAGCGGTTGTCCGGGGCATTACCCGCCCGTGGGGGGAATGTAAGCAACTCGCTACAGTGGACAGCCGGACAGCGACCGGCCCTCCCGTGGTCACATACTTAACAGCTATGTTTGTCACTGGATGTTCGTGACAGTCGCCTGCTAGACAGATCATCGAGTGTCCTTCCGAGATTATCCCTCAGGCATCGGTCAAGCAGTGTCTCGGTCAAGCAGGCTCGTGTCGGTTTCATGAAGCTGAGCTGGTGGATTTACCAGTAGATCCAGCTGCTATATACACCGATAGTGTATAGAGTTGGCATACAACGCTACATGTGGTTGTCGTGATGAATTATACCTCCAAGATCCGCAACGGATGTGTTGGTGTATGGCGGCGAACGATGATCTTGGAAATTCTTCATATTACTAGCGAAGACTCTTAGCTCGGATATATTCTTTGCTTAATCTGCGGCGGATTGGTTTGGTTGGCCGTCGGCGTTTGCCGTGTGTCATCATCACGGGAAGATCCGTAGCAAACATGCCCTGTCGCCAACCTGTCGCTGCAATATGTTTCCCAACTTTTCTTTTTTTTCTACCTGTCGCGAACGTGTCCTTACACTACTTATCTTTTTGTCTTGTCAGACAACGACAAGCACTTCGACCGCAGTTTGCTTCAGTGGCAAGCTTTTGCGGCAACGCAGCACAAAACCACCAGCAATCCCAGCAGATTATTTCGCAGCTACCTTTTTCGCGCGTGGCTTTTATATCGATACATCTGTAGATTCGGTGGCAATCGCGTTTCGCACCTACAGTGCGCCAGTATGACAATATCATGCAGCCCCCGTCGCTGCAGTGTATAGTATCTTCTCCCTGCGCGTCGACGCGCTGTTATGAGATGGTGGGGCAGCAAACTGGTGACGAATTAGACCGGGGGACAGGCAAACTAACCGGGAAATGACAGTATCTAGATTTACCTCGCGGTACCGTATCGTAAACACCAGTGTGAAGCTGATATAAATACCGAATATACTGCTAGGCGCCGGCTGCAGTCGCCGCGCGCGCTCGCGACCGTGCGTGCGTGTTAGTGTGTGATTGTGAACGTGTGTGTGGACTGTGGTTGTGTGTGTGGTGGTGTTGTGTGTGTGTGTGTGATGTGTGTGTGTGTAGTGTACTAATGCTAACGTTCGTCGTTGTGCGTGTGTACGTTTGTTGTGCACGGTATGTGGATGTGCTGTGTGTCTCATCTGACTTGTTCAGCCCTTCTGCCGTCTCGGCGTGCGTGCATATGTGTCTGTACGCGTGTCTGAGACCACACCAGCCCAACAGTCTGTGTATGTTGGCTTACATTAGTGTCATCTTCGGTGCAGTGCGTCATTTTTCAAGTATCGGTGTAACCGATGTGCATTCGACTCCATCTTGCTCTAACACGATAGCGGTGTTTGGGTAAAATGGGTGAATGGTTGTGATCAATGATCAGCTTGAAGCGTGAACATAGTAAAAATGGACGGAGAGAGAGAGCGGATAGGAAAGGTAGACCAGGACAGGCGAGGAGAGACTCCAACAGAGCCGAGAGAGACTGGTTGGGAAGAAGTACGTTGTGCGTGCCATGCCGTGCGTCGCGTGCCGTGTATTCGAGTCCTGAGGACAGAGCAGAACGCGCGAGACCGCCAAACAGAGAAAGCGAGGAGAGAGTAGACAGGGAGACGAGGTGTAGAGAGAAACCAAGAGAGAAGAGAGAGAGAGAGGAGAGGAGATCCGAGGAGAGATCAGACGACGAGCAGGGATGGAACCGAGCTCGCAGAGCAGGAGCACGACGATACTGATGAGACGGAGGAGGAAGGAGGGGGAAGAGAAAGAGAGGACGATGAGAGACGAAAGGGCAAAGAGAGGAGAGAGAGAGACGGAGGTGAGAGGACTCAGAGAGAAGAGAGACAGACGCAGAGAGAGACGGAGAGGGACAGGCGAGACCGACGCACCGGGAGGAAACGAGAGGAAGGATCGAGAGATGAGAGCAAGAAGAGAGAAGAGAGACGAAGAGTACGGAGAGAAAGAAGAGACGATGAGAAGAGAAGAGAAGAGACGAGATTTTCATACCCGAGAGAGAGAGAGAGAGAGAGAAAAAGAGATAGAACTGCTCTCCTGTGTGCCACTCGCTGCGACAATGTACGACTTAACGAACCAGCTCGCAAATCGAAAATCGCTCGGTTACGCTTCGACATGGCCCCGTGACAGCGCCGGTGACAAATGGCAAAGGAGATCAGACTCACTTTGCTCGGCTCCGCGTCGTGGAGAAAGGCGGTTGGGTGCCAGGTGTCAGTGTCTGTTAGTAAAACCGCTGTGACTAAGTGGTTTTCTCGCGTGAAAAGCTGGCACGATGCATTGTCGTGTCCGTGCGCGCCAGTCATCTCGAGGCAAAGTGTTGTAGTATATATTGCTAACTCGTCCACGCTGCGGTTAGTGTCACAATTTGAGGGTCCAGTTTTGGAGTCCTGTTTGGGGAGAAAATCCGCGAGGAGGTGGTAATATCAGGAGTGTATAATAATGGAATAATATATTATTATACACTCCTGGTAATATCAGACATACATGAAGTGATGGTACAGCACTGGCAGCGTCATACCGTAAAGTGCAGAAACCAATTAAAAATTGTTCATGTAACAAAGGTACGTCTGAAAAAAAACTATTTTTGCTCAACTCGTAAAAGCGGGTGGCAGGCAGATCAAATGTTTTCACATCCGTGGTTCCTGTGCCGCACCGACACCCGACGAGTTTTTTATGACGCGTGGGCGGAATGAATTTTATTCATTTGCTTTATCGAACGCCGAGGTACGGGGCCGGTCGGCGAAGGGCACTTCTAGTAATGCTTCTACACATACTCATGAACACGCACACACTGGCAGCGCGATTAATTAATTGCAAACTGAAAAGCGAGAAAATGGCTGATTGACCGTGTCTGCTGTATGTGTACCCCTGCGCGATCTTCCGAACTGAACCTCTGGGTAAACACATTAAGATGACCGCATATAACAGACCTGCTTATAGATTTGTTTGGCGACAGATTACTCGCGTTGATTTACAATGTTTCACGTGAGCGCATTTGCATACGACAGTTGCTCCGTGCTGTAGAACGCGTGCTGCGTGTGTGTGTGTGTGTGCGTGCGTGCGTGCCTGCGTGCGTTCGTGCGTGCGTGCGTGCGTGCTGTGCTGTGTGTGTGTGTGCGTGCTGCGTGTTTGTGTGTGTGCGTGCGTGCGTGCGTGCGTGCGTGCGTTCGTGCGTTCGTGCGTGTTGTGCTGTGTGTGTGTGTGTGCGTGTGTGTGCGTGTGTGTGCGTGCGCGCGCGCGTGTGTGTATGTATGCGAGTGTCTGTGTGTGTGTGCGTGCGGGCCTGCGTGCGTGCGTGCGTGCGTGTGTGTCGCCCTTTCTCTCTTTTTCTTACTATCTCCCTATCTTTTCTTTTCCTTTTCTCTATCTCGAGGAGGAGGAGGACGAAGAGTAAGAGGAAGAGGAGAGAAGCATCATGGGGGATATATATATATATACGCTTATATATATATATATATATATACGGTTATAGCGAGATGCGTGTTCGTGGATGCGGTTAGTGGCCGGCCGGTGGTGATAGCAGGGAAACATCGGCCGCATCCAGTCAAGTGGTGAACCCAATACTCACCGGCACGGCAGGCCGTACGGGTGTAATGTGTGGACGCGGGGATTTGCTCCGGGCACAAAGATGACGAGCTGGGATTACACAAGCGGGCTGCTATAACTGTCCTCGCCGCATTGTGGCAAGGTGGCAGGGGGTGGGGGAGCTAAGTCTTGCTAATAGCTACCCCCACAGGCAGAAATACGAGTGTGCTGGTCGGGCAGCGGGCGAGCGGGGATCCGACAGCGGCTTAGCACAGCGTGGTGAATGCGCGGGTTTTATCTTTCCAGTGTGTGCGGGCTTGCTCGAGGATGCGGATTACAGGCGAGCGGAAAGTGCCGTAAGAAAGTGCTCGCTTGCACTTCATTAGCCGAGAAGACTGGCGGGGACTTAGAGCCCCGCCAATTTGTAGTCGTTATCTGTAGTTTGTTTTCGTACGTGTAAAAGTCTTGGTGCTGGTGTAGAATACCTGCCTATATAAGTAGCGCGGCCGTTCCCCTGGGATCCTTCCACGAGTGCGCCCACGCCTCCGCATCTCGCTGCCAGTGTGGAAACAGGAAGAAATAAAACAGGAGAGAGAATGCGGCTGTACATTATAAGGGTGTCGTGTTGAAGTGTAACTGAAAGTAAAATGAAATAGACGTTATTATTTATACTAGAAAGTAAACGTTCCGTTGCAATTATGTGATTCGCTTACTGCAGAATGCGTGCACAAATTTAAAAGGTACGGAGCACCGATAGAAAACACATGTAAACAAAAGTAGTTGTTAATGCAGCCGGTATCACAATGGCTGCTAAGTAACGGATACTTTCTACCTTATACTCGTACTCGTACTAGTATCACTCGCTAGCACGCCCCACGTATATTATTGTCAACATCTAACCATTGTGGTTAACTGAGTCGCTCAGTGGGGATTCGAACACTGACCCTTACCCTGCCCACCCACAGCCCTCTAAACTCGCCCTCCTTCCCCCCAACAAACCGCGCCGTCCCAGCGTTGCCGGAACAAAATACCAGTACATTACACTATTTATGCGCTATATATGGTCAGCGAGGTGCAGGTTTTTCCACGTGAAAGCAGTGAAACGCTTAAGCCGCATGTTTTATACCTTTTGAAAAGACGCCGTGAGAAAAAACTCGTTTCTTGAAACGCACCGTGCGCCCATTTACTCAGGCATTGAAGTCTATCTATGTTATCGGCACTCGCTCTGTGGGTTTAATGCGATGAGATCGCTGCGAAGTAGGTACGCCGTTATCAACCTTAGAACATCGTGGGAGCAACTGGAGCGAAATACGCGGCGTTGTTAGCTGGGTCGGTTTGCTGTTCTCTCATCCTCTCGCTTTCTCTCTCTCTCAATCTCTCCCTTTCTCTCACTCGTGCGCGCTCTCTCTCTCTTTCACTCTAACTATCTCATTCGCTTTTCCTTCTATCTCATTCTCACTTTCTCTCTCTTTCTCATTCTCTTTCTTTGCGTGTGCGTGTCTTTTTCTCGCTTGCGCGCTTTCTCTCTCTCTCTTGCACGTCGTCTCTTTTATCTCGCTTGCTCTCGCTCGCTCGCTTTCTCTTTCTCTTACTTTTCCCTCTCCCCTTCCTCGCCACGAAAGCCAACGACATCACGTCGAGTCGAGCTGACTGCCACATTGTTCGGCGGAAACTGGCCGCATTGCGCCGTCAATCGACATACAGACCGGCCCTTGTTAATTCATTGTCCGCGAGCTTCGTGACACTCTGCTGGCTAATCATCACGGTTCGGCCACCGTGGCGCAGGACAATCGATCGTCGGTAAACACACCTGATGTCCAGTGCTGGTCATTATGCCGGACGGCGCACACTGCGTCTGAATGCGGCTCCGCTCTCCCGAATTTCAAAAGATCCGATGATTATACCGGCCGCGGTCGTGGTAATGATATCATTGATGTCGCTGTGAAATTTTGAGAGTGGAAAAAATTGCCGCGGTTGGAATTGCCGGTGGAAAAGCTTTTAGCGGGCGTTGTCGTCGGGTCATCGTCAAGTGAAGAATGGTCATCGTGCGGTCAACGCAATTGATGTCAAAATCGCATGTACGGGAAAAACCCGCGCTATTAACGAATCCGGCGTAGGATTTTTTTTAATTGGGTAAAGCCGTCTTCTCCTCTTGGCTCGGTTTTCCGTCTTGCCCGAATGTTTTCGTTTACCTATCGGGGTATCATTCAGCATTCATTGTGTTGGGTGATTGTCGAATTTCGGCGTTTGTCAGCTTTTCTCTTCATGCATCTTGCTTATAACGTAGCAGAAGAGTCTCTCTAGGTATGCGTCCTTCCTATCGGAAAATCTTTGGTGCATGTAGCTTCTGTGCGTAAGGTGTTATTGCTATCGGTAGTAATATATAGAGAAGAAAATTAGGCCCATGTTTAAAACGTCAGCGTTCCCGGAACAGGCGACTGGCGTGCTCGCGTGGCGTTGTGAGAGCGACGTATATATATACTCCACGGTTGTACGCGATACGCCTGTGAACTGCAACTTGTTTATTGAGAATAAGAGCCATTTATTTTTCCTCGTTATAGAGTAAATACATATGCGGCGCTGTTGTGAAAATAGCTTGAACAACTTACAGCGGCATGTGGTCCCTCTGGCCATCCGCGTTTAGAACGATCACGCCTATAGGCCAGATCATTTTATTAGTTTGAATCCAAGGCAGTAGCCCACGACGCCCGAGTTAAATTCATTATTCTATACTAATTGGTATTCAGTTGGTCGCAATGTAGAATCCGCGTATTTCCTCTCTTTTGTTTGTTTTATAACCACATAAAATACGTTCCGGAGTTGAGCGGTATTCAGTTGTTCATTAGGATGCAGGAGAGCGTTTAATTGTTTTATGAGTGACTATTTAATAGTCAACGGTGCGTGAGACTAGTATGTAAGCTAGCTTGTTTATGTGCACCGTACCTCAGGTACGGAATCAAACATTTCCCTATGGGTTCAGCGGCCATGAACGATGGCTGGATGGAATCGGTGAAGTGTGCTTTGAAGCCCATAAATTCCTACAGTACTTCCCGAGGCGCATAATGTTTTTACGAAATCAAAAATCAACCGATTCGTAAGCGGACGATCAACGATTTTAATCACGCATTTAATCAGCTTATGTCGCCACGTCTCTCCCTCTCTCCCTCCCTCTATCTCGCTCCCCCCCCCCTTTCTCTCTTCCTCTCGCTCACCTTATCCGGCCCCTCTCTCTTCCTGTTTCTTTCTTTCTCTGCCTCTCTCTCTGCCTCTCTCTCTCTCTCTCTCGCTCCCTATCTCTCTCTCTCTATTCACTTCGCTCACCTTATCCTGCCCCTTCCTCTCTCCCTGTTTATTTCTCTCTCTGCCTCTCGCTTTCTCTCTCTCTCTCTCTCTCTTTCTCTCTTTCCACTATCTATGTATTTTGCTGTGATGTTGTTTAAAAACCGAGGTTTGCAGGCCGGGGGTTCGCGCGTATGACACGCGGGAATGCGACAGTCTTTTTCCGTCAGTATCACTACGTCTCCCTTTCCCTGAGCGAAACCGAGATGCCGTGTCCCTCCCGCGCATCCGCCTCGGTGGATTGGAAGGTCATTTTCCTTGCGTTTCATCGGCGCGTCCCAGCGTCGAGGTTAATTGCGACGTCACAAGGACAGTTGACAGGTGCATTTCAGCTCGGCGCCTCAATCGTCAGTTTGCATTCGCCTATTATACACGACAATCATCATGAACGCATTGTGTCAGCACCTATATAGCTCGCGTGCGTCCGTAAGCAACGGATGTTTCCATGTGTTATATATATATATGATATGCCTATATAGCGCCGTTCCCGAAACTAACACGACAATGCAAATGCAAGGAACCATATCGTGATTGTAAAATACCTGTTTGCGGGCGAACGTTCTTCGCTGTAATAGATGCATCATCGTGTAATTCGAGATTGAAAGTGACCCGTGCACGAATCTAGGCGGTGCCGCTGTACGAACGCTCGTGGCTCGTCCGACAGCCGTGATGTACGTATCACGCGCTATCAAAAGGCAATAAATAACGCACTGTTTGCGCGCACTTATATAGAATGTTATCTGTATAGTTTCGCATAAAACAGCCGTTCAGTTTTCGGGCAGGCAACTATAGACGCTGAATGATGGCGTGCGTGCAGTCAATCTCCCCATTCATGCCCCGTCTCCGTAGTATATCACAGCGTTGTCACACTTTCCCAATTACACTTGTGGCGAGAATCCGTCCAACAATAGAATGATTATCTTTCGTATAATGTGTTGGATGCGGGTTCTTGCAGTTATGATAAATACACGCGTACACAAACACACGTGCACGCGCGACCGTACACGCACTCACGCACATACGCACTCAAGGACGCACGCACGCACGCAGAGACACGCATGTATATATATATATATATATATTATATATATATTTATACACACGCGCGCACGCACACATGCACACACACACCCACGCACACACACACACACACACACACACACACACACACACACACACACACACACACACACACACACACACGCGCTCGCAACGGTCGTCGGGTCTATCTCTCGCGTCCATGTCCGTCCGCCCCCCCCCCACCTCCCCGCTCTGCGTCGACGCGTTCCCTCGGCGCGCGCCTGACAGCTCACTCGTCGTCGCCCGTCGCCTTGCGCAAGCGCACGTGAGCATCACATGCCGTCGATCACCGACAGAGCAGCCTCACGCATGCTGCCACCTCTCATCGTCGCTAGCTTCGTCGCTCGGTGCTGTCAGCCTCTGGTAGTCAGCACGTAAACACATCCCGGGCGCGGGTAATGGACGCGCGCCCTCGCTATACCACTAAAAGTCGCCCGCGCGTCGTCGGGCAGTAAATCTAGCAATTTGTTGCCGAGGCCGTAAATAGCAGGTCGCGTCGCGGGCAGCGGTAGCAAGCAAGCATTCGGGCTGTGTACGGGGAGTGTGTGGTCTCTTTTTCATTCTCTCTCCTCGTTTTATCTCCCTCTCTCTCTCGCTCTCTCTTCTCTCTCTCTCCCTTTCTCTGTGTCTCTCTCTCTCCCTATCTCCCCCTCTCTGTTTTCCTCTCTGATCTCTCTGATCTCCCTCTGCTCGCCCTCTCACTCCGCCCTCTATCTCCCCCGCTGCCCCGCGTTCATGCCAGCTTAGCTCGCAGGACGATGGATGTGCACCCGGCCGTGACGACAATGCTGCCTCCTGTCATGCATGCCATCACTTACGTTGGCGCGCGCGCGGTGTCTGTCGGGAAGAATTTACGAGCAGACGATCTTGTTTGCGCTGCAACTAATTACGTGGCGGCGGCGGCAGCGGTGTCCGGCGGGTTACAGATGGGCGCCTCTAAACAAAATACAACATCATTTTGCGGCCCCCTGTCGGAGGTAAAGCTTGCGCTGCACCGTGGACGTGAGTATGCGCGCGCACGTGTATGCGCGTGGTCGTACGTCTTCATGCGCGTGCGCCTGTGTCCGTCCGCCTGTGCCTGCGTGTACATGCGTTCGTGCGTGGGTTGGTATGCGTGCATGCCCAGCCGTCTGGCTGTACACACCTATATTCCATAGGCCTGCACGTGTGAGTGCGAGCGTGGTCTTTGCTCTATGCTGCGCGCTGCATGTGTTATTTAACATAACATGCACATAGTACGTCATCGTCGTGCATTATTCACGCGCCGTGGGAGAATTCATCGCGCGCTGTTCGCTTCTTCTTTCTCTTCGATTAAGTAGCAAATTTTACCGCAGATTCTAATTAAAGTCTGGTTGGACTGTTCTACAATATTCACACGCACACGAACAACCGCACGCACGCACATGCGCTCGCACGCATGCATGCACGCTCGCACGCATGCATGCACGCACGCACGCGCGCAGCGGACGCACGGTAGCGCACGCGCACGCTCGCGCGGCGCAGCGCGCAGCACACACACACACTACACAATAGCACTACACACACACACACACACACACACACACACACACACACACACACACACACAAAGACATACTTACATATTACACACATACCGGCACCGTGCTAAAAAATTCGCCCGTTATACGCGACCAAAGCGTTATATATTTCCTGCATATACTTATTACACGAAGTGTAAAAGCTGTAGTTAAACCGATGATGTGTATGTGGTATACTGATTATATGATATATAGCATGCGACATGATATATATATTTGATGTATGTTTATAATAAGAAGTCGAATGACTATATGCTATAACCCGATATGTTTTCGGTGCAATTATTTTATGAACTAACGCTGCAATGTGATATGTATGTGATATATTCACGATGAGAGGTATATGTCGGTTGTGGTATGCGTTAATGTGAGAGCCCATGCCAACTGCGGTATCATGCTAGCGGCATGCAATCGTAATGTGGGGGAAACCGACAGCAGCTGCCGCCAAGCCGGCTTTGCTGCGACCATCCACCTCATTTGTCTTCTTTTTTCTTCTCGCGCTCTCTCTCCATCTCGCCTTTCGTTCGCGATTTAGAAATGCCAACAAGAACTGGAATCTGGCGCTGATTTAACGGCACGTTGATTGTGATGAATGTAGCGTGGATGTGCGAGCAGCCGAGAACCTGTCAGCAGCAGTATCAGCATCATCATCATCAGCATCAGCGTCGTCATCATCAGCGTCGTCATCATCAGCGTCGTCATCATCAACCCCGGTTCTCCACACCCATGCTCCCCCCGTCCACGTACGTGCTCATCTCCTAGCCCCGGCGCACATGTGGTGTGGCTGAGGGCGTTTTTGCTCGTATGGGAGTTTTGCACGTAAATTGGCCGTACATCGCTGGAGGCTAGATGGGCACCCACGCGCCTCCAGAACACGTGTCAGGAATGGCTTCACACGTGCGGGGCTATGCCCAGCGTGCAACACAACGTGTGGAACAACGCTTACATGTTACTGCTGACCACTCACCCACGGCGGAGGTCCGAAATAAATCACCATTGGTGGGACAGCCCCTAAATGTTACTCTTGACTACCATCCTATGGCCTGAGTTCAGGGGAGAGCCAACTTGGATACCCGACAGTGTGTTCCCACATTCACCTCATCACGCCCCACTGATGGACATCCCAACATCCCGTACATCCCAAAATCCCGCGCATTCACACATGCGCCGCCCGTTTCTGTTTTAGTATACTCGCCCCCCCCCCCACTCAATCCAATGACGATCTCGTATAAATTATCGTGTATCATTATTGTATATCATATATCGTATATCGTATATCACATAGCAGATCTATTGACGCATCATTATACAGACATCAGCTGGTTAACGATACAACACAGAGCTTAGGGCGTGCACATAGCGTACAACTGTTGCTTGCATGCGCGCGTGCGAGCATAGAGCGTGCACACAGCGTACAACTGTTGCTTGCATGTGCGCGTGCGAGCATAGAGCGTGCACATAGCGTACAACTGTTGCTTGCATGCGCGCGTGCGAGCATAGAGCGTACACACAGCGTACAACTGTTGCTTGCATGCGCGCGTGCGAGCATAGAGCGTGCACATAGCGTACAACTGTTGCTTGCATGTACGCGTGCGAGCATAGAGCGTACACACAGCGTACAACTGTTGCTTGCATTCCACGCTTGCGAGCATGAGCGTGCACACCGCAGGCGGTAGACGGACTGTTGCTTGCATGCGCCTGTTGCGAGCATTAGAAGTGCACATCTTCTTTTGGTTCCAGCGTCCAAACTGTTGCTGTGCTTCACGGCCGCTGCGAGCATAGCAGCGCTCTGCACATTTAGCGTACTAACTGTTGCTGGGGTGGCGAGTGGCGCGTGCGAGCATCGAGCGTTAAGTGGCGCGACGCAGGGCGTAGCAGGACTTGTTGGAGTTGGGCATCTGTGCCGCGTGGCGAGCATCAGAGCGTGCGCCACAGCGCTACAACTCGTGGCTTGCATGCCTGCGCGTCGCGAGCAGTAGAGCGTACACATAGGCCGTACACTGTTGCTTGCATGCCGCCGATAGAAGAAGCACATCAAGAGGCGTACAAATAACTAGCGTACAATGTTGTTTGCATGGGCCGCCGTGCGAGCAACTAGGGCGTGCACACTAGGCGTAGCAACGTGTTGGCTTGCATCGCGCGGCGTGCGAGCTCAGCAGCGTGCAGCATATCAGCGCTACAGAACTGGTTGTTTGCAGTCGGCGCGCGCTGCGGGAGCATAGCGTACCACTCTCGTACATGACTGTGTTGCTGGTGTGCATGTGCGCGTTGCGAGCATAGAGCGTCACATAGCGTACAACTCGCTTGCTTTCATTGCGCGCCGTTCGCGAGCATAGAAGCCGTACACAGCAGCGTAAACTCGTTGCTGTTGCATGGCGCGGTGGAGCCTAGAAGCGTGCCACATAGCGTACCAACTGTTGCTTGCCAGCGGGCAAGCGTGCCGAGCAATAGAAGCGAGTACAAAAAGGCGTAACAAACTAGTATGAGCTAATGCATGACAGCGCGTGTGGCGAGCATATCAGAGCGTGCACAGTGAGGGGCGGTACAGACGTGGTGTGTGCTTTTGCATGTCGCTGCGCTTGCGATGCATAGGGCGTTGACATCACGCTGTACAACTGTTGGCTTGTATGCGCGCTGTGCGAGCATAGAGCGTGCACACTAGTCGTAGTCATACTTGTTGTGCAACTGTGTGGGCGCGTGCGAGCATAGGCGTGACGATAGCGTAGCCAGCTGTTGCTCTGCATAGGCGCGTGCGAGCATAGGCGTACACCAGCGTAACAACTGTTCGCTTGCATGCGCGGCGTGCGAGCATAGCGCGTGCCATAGCCGTACCACTGTGCTTTGCATGTGGCGCCGTGCGACATAGAGGCGTACACCACCCCAACAAGCGTAGACAAGCTGTTGCTTGCATGGCGCGCGTGCGAGGGCATAGAGCGTGCAACATAGCGTACAACTGTTGCTTGGCAGCGCGCCCGTGCCGAGCCATACGACGCCGCGCCGCACGAACAGCGTACAACTGTTGCTCTTGCCACTGCGCCGGGTGCGGGAGAGGATGAGAGGGGTGGCACACGGGGGGCGGTACAGACTGGTTGTTGTGTATTGCACGGCATTGCGAGGTCTTTTCTAGAAGGCCGGACTTCGCACACGCGTTCTCTCCATTTCATGAACCTTGCTCGATTAATAATGTTTTTATTAATTATAAATTATTTAAGTTATATTAATTAATGCCGGTCGCATATTAATGTTGCTTATTAAACAGCGTATAGATTGAACCGGGTTTTAATCTCTAAATGGTGGCAGAAGTGCTCGCTCTTTGTGCAAGCAGCCAGTACGTGTCATGTGAAATATACATATACTTTATATATTTTTATTATTATATATATTTACTATATATATATATATATATAACTAAATATAAATAATAACGCGGAACGTGCGATTCGTGGCCACGGTTTAATGGACCTGTGTAATCTCGGGGAGTATGTATAGCCGGTTCATCTTTAGCTCTCCCTTTCTTTCTCACTCTCTCTGCTCGTGCTTTCTCCCCCCGGCCCCTCCTCTCTCTCGTCTCTGCTCTCTGGTGTGTCTCTAGTCGTTGGACACTCATCTATCGCACATAGTGCTGCAGTGTCGAACGGGCGGGAGCTCGGAACTCAGACATTATTTGACTTTGACGGGTTATTAATACGGCGGGACACGTATTTGTCCCTCCTTAATCTTGATCTGGCCACTCGTTCGAGCCATTTTACTCAGGGAGTGCCCTGTGCGTTATTGAACGTCTCCGCGCACGCACCCGCATCGCACACACGCCGCGCAGCACCTCGCGTCCCGCCAGTGTGGGTCCCTCTGTTTCGGCTTCCTCTCTCTTTCTTTCCTCCCGCTCTCACCCTCCACCCTCTCCCGCCTCTCTCACCATGAGCGATGCAGCAGGACAACACTCGGTGCCCTGCTGGATGGCTGGCTGTGTGGCGGACGACCGGGGTTATGGTCCGCAGGTGCTAAACGGCACGGGGGCGACCCGCCGCGTGCTCAATAAGCTACTGTCACCATTAGCCCCGGTGTGAAAGACGTGTCGGCCATTAGTCACGCGGGTCTCTGCCATTTGTCTTCTCATGGCGAGGGAGGCGTCCACCGGCCGCGGCGCCGGAGGCGATATGGATCATGGCGGGGGTGTATGAGGCCCAAGCCGGCCCTGCATAGCGCATGCAGCGTGGTGGAATAGTAGCGTGGAATCTGTGCGCAGAGAACGCGATTGCATTTGCTCCGTAGCGCGTCTTTATGTGTCTCTCTCTGCGCCGTGCTTGTCTTGCTCTTTCTTGCTTTCTTCTCTCGCTCTTTCTTACTTTCTTTCTCAGACCGTCGTGGCTTGCTGTTTCCTTCTCTCTCTTTCTCCTCTCTCTTTCTCGTCTCTCTGTCTCTGTTTCTCAAGTGGCGCGTGTCTTTCTCTCCCTCTCTCGTCGCCTCGCTTTCACTTTCTCTTCTCATTCGTTCTGTTGTCTCCCCCCTCGATTGTCTCTCCACTTTCGTGTCTCTTCTCTCTCTCTCTTCGTTTTTGTCGCTGTCCTTCTATGTTCTCTCGTTTTTCTCTGCGTCCTCTCTCTCTCTCTACTTTCTTTTTGGCTGTCTGCTGCCCCTCTCTTTCCCCTTCTGCCTCTCTGCCTCTCTTCTTGCGTTCTGCGCTGCTCGCGCTCCTATGTTTCTCCGTTTCTTTCTGCTCGCTCTGGCTTTTTTCTCTGTCTCTCCCCCTGTCTTGTCTTCTCTCGTCTCGCTCTCATCTTCGTTCTCTGCTCTCCCCCTGCTATGTCTCTCGTGTCTCTCTCTCTTTCGCTTTCTCGCTCTCTCCCGCTCTTTCCTTCTCTCTCGCTCGCTCAGGCGAGGCAGCATCATTCATCTCTGTCGGCGGCGTCGCGTCAGCAGCGTCAGCAGCTGTGACTCGATACAACACCGCTGCTCGCGCAGTCGATGCCGATTCAGAGTCGCAGCTCAGGTGTGAGGAGTCGTGAAGGAAACCAGCTTTGGCCAGCGACCAGCGGGGAATGTTGTGTGCGCAAAACTACGTGTCATAGCTAAAAATGGCGCTCTCTGAGTGACACACAGGATTGGGGCAGTTCGGACATCCGCAACACGTGTGCGGGATACGCTTCTCCCACTTCTTCTCTCACACGCGCATCATTCCATCATTCCAACTTTCCTTCGTCCTCGTTCTCTTTTTTTCGCTTACCCCCTTCTCACGATCTCTTTGTCGCTCGCTAATTTGCTCTACCGTGCTAAATTTCGTCTGTGTGCCTCTTTCTCTCTCACACACCCTATCATAAAAACTGTGTCTCGGCTCTATGCTTCTCTCTCCTATTTTTTCTCGCTTTTTTTCAGCCCTTTCTCTTTCTCTTACCCCACCTCTCTCTTTCTTTGATTCCTTCTCGCTCTCTCTCTCTCTCTCTCTCTCTCTTATGTTCTCTCGTGCGCGCGCTCTCTCTCTCTTTATCTCTCTTACTTTCTTACTTGTTCTCTTGCGCTCTCTCTCTCTCCTTTGTTCGCTTACTGTTTTTCTCTCTCTCTCATTCTCTCTGTTATTCTGTCCATGTCGGTTGCAGCCCTGTCGGCCTCTGTCGGCCCGCAGGTTTTCACGTGGTAGCGTTCCGACGCTATCCGACGTATCATTAATCACACGGTTGTTTTACGCAGCGATGACAAGCGTAGACTGGTGACGGCGTCCTTTTCGCGCCGACACATTTGTGAACCGGCGCAGAGACACAAGCGTTGTTTTTTTACTAGCGTACGGGTCGAGTCTGCTGGCGGGAGCAATGGGTAACCCGGGACGTCTTCCCTTCACAGATTCGTATTGAGTCGCTAGTGTATTTGAACGACGTGGTGTGCCTATAGGTGTCCGTTACAACGGCAGCCGAAATCGCAGTGATGCGTATTTGATTCACAGATGGCGTATTTATCGCGATCGGAAAACAAGTGTGCGACTTGTTGTTATGTCGTACGTAGCCAGACGGTCAAGTTGTGTATTATATATTATATATTGTATACTGTGTGTGTGTGTGTGTGTGTGTGTGTGTGTGTGTGTGTGTGTGTGTGTGTGT
>NW_014577092.1:298304-299568 GCF_000485595.1 Priapulus caudatus | reverse complement strand
CCCCCCCCCTCTCTCTCTCTCTCTCTCTCTCTCTCTCTCTGTCTCTATCGTTGACACTCACTCTATCGCACATAGTATGCGGTCGACGGGCGGGAGCATCGGAAGCTCAGACATCTATTGATTTGACAGGGTTATTATACGGGGACACGTAATTTGTCGCCTCCTTAAATCTGATCTGGCCACTCCGTTCGACCCATTTTACTCAGGAGTCCCTGTGCGTTATTGAACTCTCCGCCCACGCACACGCATGCACACACACGCACGCACTCCGCGCTCGCTTGCTGGGTCCCCTCTGCTCTTGCGCTCCCTTCTCTCTTTCTTTCCTCCCCGCTCTCACCCCTCCACCCTCTCCCCCTCTCTCACCATGAGCGATGCAGCAGACAAATGTGCCCTCTGGTGCTGCTGTGTGGCGGACGACCGGGTACTGGTCGCAGCGTGCTAAACGGCACGGGGGCGACCCGACCGCGTGCTCAAATAACGCTACTGTCACATTAGCCCGGTGTGAAGACGTGTCGGCCATTACTCACACCGGGTCTCTGCCATTTGTCTTCTCATGGCGAGGAGGCGTCACGGCGCGGAGGCCATGGATACATGGCGGGGGTGTATGAGCGCCAGCCGGCCTGCATGCGCATGCAGCGTGTGGGAATAGTAGCGTGGAATCTGTGCGCACGAACGCGATGCATTTGCTCCGTAGCGCGTCTTATGTGTCCTCTCTCGCCCGTCTTGTCTCTCTTTCTTGCTTTCTCTCTCGCTCTTTCTTACTTTCTTTCTCACTCGTGCTTGCTCTTTCCTTCTCTCTTTTTTCTCCTCTCTCTCTCTCTCTCGCTCTCTCTCTCTCTGTTTCTCAGTGCGCGTCTTTCTCTCCCTCTCTCTCGCTCGCTTTCACTTTCTCTTTCTCATTCGTTCTCGTTCTCCCTCGATGTCTCTAATTTCGTGTCTCTCTCTCTCTCTCTTCGTTTTCGCTGTCCTTCTATGTCTCTCGTTTCTTCTCTCTCTCTCTCTCTCTCTATTTCTTTTTGCTGTCTCTCCCCCTCTCTTTCCTTCTCTCTCGCTCTCTTCTTCGTTCTCGCTGTCCCTCTATGTTTCTCGTTTCTTCTCTCTCTCTCTTTCTTTCTCTGTCTCTCCCCCTCTCTTTCTTTCTCTCTCGCTCTCATCTTCGTTCTCGCTCTCCCTCTATGTCTCTCGGTTCTTCTCTCTCTTTCGCTTTCTCGCTCTCTCCCGCTCTTTCCTTCTCTCTCGCTCGCTCAGGCGAGGCAGCATCATT
>NW_014577092.1:295469-297087 GCF_000485595.1 Priapulus caudatus | reverse complement strand
GTGTGTGTGTGTGTGTGTGTGTGTGTGTGTGTGTGTGTGTGTGTGTGTGTGTGTGTGTGTGTGTAGTGTGTGTGTGTGTGTGTGTGTGTGTGTGTGTGTGTGTGTGTGTGTGTGTGTGTGTGTGTGCGTGCGCGTGTGCGCGCGTGTGTGTGTTCGTGTGTGCGTGTGAATATCACCATATCTATATATGAAAGGCGCGTAGTACAGCTAGCTGCATACGTCTGTCGGAATGTGCGTGCCGACTGCGTGGATCTAGAAGCGCCGCGTTGCCGTGTGCGCTCTCCTCGCCTGTTCAGGTTGCCACCTGATCTGGGTCTCGTTCATTTATTACTGTCACATCGCGCCCGCATCTCAATGCACGCCGTCGCGTGAGTCACGGCTCCCGCTCGCCGTCTTCATTTCTCACGTCCGAACTTTGAGAAATGGCGCGTCAGCGCGCTGCTTTCGGCCGCGACCATGTAGCACGATGAAAAATGCTCGCCGGTAATGGTGGCACGTATTATTTCGTTTCATGCCGCCACTGTTATGCTAATTCGCTAAGTGATATCCCAGTCGGCCTTATGACTTATAGATGGTTGCGATCATTAACAATTGTCATCGCGCCGGTGGAAACTGCACCCCGGGGAGGGCTAATCAGCTCACGCAGCCAATGAAAGCTGTCAACAGTGTATGTATCCATCCGCTCGCCATCCATCGGTCTTTCTTGCCGTCGGTCGCGGGGAGCCACGGCTATAAGCATGGCACGCTGCCAATGCAGCCGACTGCTCGTGGTGCGTTGCCGACTCGCCTTCGTCCGACCGTGAGTTAGTCTGCAAGTAGGCCTACCATGGGTGTAGGATAAACTAGCAACTCGCTGTACCTACCTACGTTCCTCATGCCAACGAGTCGTAGGAGTAACGTCGCGCAGCCACATCTTGGATTACTATTATAATGTTAATAATAGTAATAATAATAATAATTATTATTATTATTATTATTATTACAATAATTATATTATGATATTAATTTTGTCCCGGATTCTCTGCGATGTATTACAGCGCTATACACAATGGCGTATTTCGTATCTATGTTCGATATCTGCGAGACAGGGCCGGTCGTAGGCAGACCCCGTGAATGTGATAATGCGATCTCGCCTGAAGTAAATAATGGGCCGGATCAGCTCGCTCCCGCTCATCATCATCCTAGTCATTAGATCAACATGAGATCGCGATCTCGATCCGTCCCAGATCTCGCTGGCGCGCGACTGTCAGCTGTCGATAATAGCGTTCGCGTGCGTGAATGCGTGCGTGCGTGTGTGTATGCGTTCGCGTGCGTGCGCGTGTGTGTGCGTCCGTTCGTGTGTGTGCGTGTGTGTATGCGTGCGTGCATGCGTGCGTGTATGCGTCCGTTTGTGTGTGTGTGCGTGCGCAGACGTCCCAAGTCTCCCGGTCTCACCGGGAGACTCCCGGTATGACACGCTGCTCCCGGTGCCCCGGAATGAGGTCAGAAGCTCCCGGTCGTAACATTTTTCAGCCATGTCTGCTGTACCGTCATCCGCCTTGCCGTACAGCAGTGATTGGGGCAGTTCGGACATCCGCAACACGTGTGCGGGATACGCTTCTCCCACTTCTTCTCTCAC
>NW_014577092.1:292538-295459 GCF_000485595.1 Priapulus caudatus | reverse complement strand
TGCCGTGTCGCGTGCGTGCGTTGGTGCCGTTTCCGTCGTGTGTGTCGTGTGTGTTGCGTGCGTGCGTGCTGTGTTGTGTGCGTGTGTGGGTGCGTGCGTGTGTGTTTGTGTGCGTGCGTGTGTGTATGCGTTCGCGTGCGTGCGTGCGTGTGTGTATGCGTGCGTGCGTGCGTGTGTGTATGCGTGCGTGCGTGTGTGTATGCGTCCGTTTGTGTGTGTATGTGCGTGTGTGTGTTTGTGTGCGTGCGTGGGTGCGTGCGTGCGTGTATGCGTGCGTGGGTGTGTGTAACGTGTGTGTGTGCATGCGTGCGTGCGTGCGTGCGTGCGTGCGTGCGTGCGTGCGTGCGTGCGTGCGTTGGTGTGCGCCTTGTTACGTCGCTCGCTGGCTGTCGCATCGCGTTAGAGCGCAGCCGGCAGACGTCCTAGCTCGCGGCTTTGTCACGTGGCCGCGAAACGTGTGTCCGTTGTTGTTTGTCGGACTCGCGTGTCATGTCTCGTCACATGTCATTGTCTCGTGCCATGTCATTGTCTCATGTTATTGTATCGTGTCATGTTATTGTCTCATGTTATTGTCTCGTGTCATGTCTCGTCTCATGTCATTGGCTCATGTCATTGTCTCGTCTCATGTCCCGTCTCGCGACTGGGAAGACGTGCAACAACGGTGTCCACGAAACAGGTGTGCGCGGGGAGGGAGGAGTCGAGGGAGGGGTGGGGAACGAGATGAGGGAGAGAGATAGGGCGAGCCACTACACGCCGTCGCGACAAAATCACCGTTGTCGCTCCCCTCCCCCCTCCCCACCACCGTTGTCCGCTCCACAGTGTCGGTGCGGCGAATGGGGCCACGGCGACGGACCCGCGCTGCAAGCGGGGGCCATTCGCGCGATTTCCTGCAATTTCGTCCCCGCGCCGCCGCCTCCGTTTTTTACGCGCTCTCCAGCTTTGTTGGCGGACCGTGGAGAGAATGGCAGACGATCGGGAGCACAGGTCGGCTGACACGGCCCGCTCGATTGTCGCTGAAAACTGCGGATTATTATTGGCAGCTGCGCCATTGTGCATTCACGGCGGCCCGGTCTCGACCGAAGGAAGGATTTTAAAAAAAAATTGAGGCAGCATTCAAGCTAGAGACGGCGTGCGGTGGAGCGCGGACGGTGGTGCAACGACGCTACGAGTTTACTCTCATGCAGCATCCCGACAGCAGCATATCAAGTGAAAGGAGACGACTGAGCGCTTCCGAAGCCAATGATAAAATAGATCGTCGGAGAGCGGGAGAATGAGAATAGGGAGAGTGATACAGAGAAGAGAGCGAAATAGTGCATGAGAGGAATATTAAAGAGGTGCGTGAGAGGGGGAGCTGAGTGAGTGAGCGAGAGATAGACAAAATGGAAGAGCGCGCGAGCGAGAAAAGTAAGGGAGGGAGGAAGCAAGGGGGAAGGGATGGATGGAGGGGAAGGGAGAGAGGAAGGAAGTCATCGAGCTCAGATGACCTGAAGTCGTGTAATTGATCACAAATTGTTTGCGTTTCTCAGGCTTCCAGTGATGACCTAGAAACCGTACACGTCACTGAGTCACCGCGTCATCACTCTCCTCTCGCGCTCGCTTAGAGTTCCTCCCGATCACTACTGATTGCTTACTCTACGCTATGCCGCGCATATAAAAGATTACACCACGCTCATCTAAAAACGCTTATGCTAATGAGCACTCACTTCGTAAGATTATGCAACTTATGTTAATTAATTAACTAACGTCATTCCGAGACATGCAAATTTCGACCGCGGCGCGCGATCTGGTTCGCGATTGCACCGTTGTTGTCACAGGCACTTGGGACAGAGTCAGTAAAAACTGAAAATAATATGAACGCACATTCACAAATATAGGCCCTACTACCGTACCTCTCAATTACAGTTCCACTGTTGTGTCACTGTATATCAACTTTCCTTTATAAAAACTAACGCCGAACGCTCCCGCACTCGCCGCTGCGCGTGTGCTGTGTCGCCATGATAATAATATATAAAGTTATTTATATATTATATCATATTATATCATTTATATATTATTATCATGGCGACACAGCACACTCGCAGCGGCGAGTGCGGGAGCGTTCGGCGTTAGTTTTTATGAAGGAAAGTTGATATACAGTGACACAACAGTGGAACTGTAATTGAGAGGTACGGTAGTAGGGCCTATTTGTGAATGTACGTTCATATTATTTTCAGTTTTTACTGACTCTGTCCCAAGTGCCTGTGGTTGTTGTCCCTGCTCGTATTTCACCGCATTTAGCATATGCCTTACAAATACAGCGTATCGATGTATGGTCCTCGGAATACTATGGGCGTAGAAATCCTACTGTTCCACGTGCTTGCTATGTTAGAACTAATACCGCGAGCGACCGCCTTTCTACATAAATCAGTCAGTGGCGTGAGCGAGCCACAATTTATGTGCCGAGTAAACGGTCATAAATTTTGCCATTAGGTGTCAGAAAAACAAGCAATAACTGTCAGGGTGCAAAGTGGAAGTGTGGAAGAGATATATATGCGAGCCCGTTTTGACCTATAGGCACACTTGTGGTGAGGGAGCCAGCAAGAGAGAGGGAGATATACAAATAGAGAGGGAGATATACAAATAGAGAGGGAGATATACAAATAGAGAGGGAGAAGTGTAAGAATAGTAATTCGTATAATTAACGTGAGTTTAAAGGTTGACTCTCTACGGATGCTGATCACCGATGCTATTCGGCCCTACGCGCTAGTGCCGGCACTGACCTAATTTAATATATAATATCTGTTGTTTGTTTAATTAATTTTGTTGATTCGTCAGGGGAGTAATTCACGTGAGTGTGTCATTGGGTGCGTGTGTGTGGTGTGTGTGTGTGTGTGTGTGTGTGTGTGTGTGTGTGTGTGTGTGTGTGTGTGTGTGTGTGCGTG